>NW_025225183.1:2412-4117 GCF_018294505.1 Triticum aestivum | reverse complement strand
CAAAAGCCCATCAGCATGGATTTTCTTCATGCGCTTTACACCAATATGACCTAACGATAGTGCCACAAATAAGTTGCACTATCATTATTAACTTTGCATCTTTTGGCTTCAATATCATGAATATGTGTATCACTACGATCGAGATTCAATAAACCATTCACCTTGGGTGTATGACCATTGAAGGTATTATTCATCTAAACAGAACAACAATTATTCTCTGACTTTAAATGAATAACCATATTGCAATAAACATGATCAAATCATATTCATGTTTAATGCAAACACCAAATAAGATTTATTCAGGTTCAACACTAATCCCGAAAGTATAGGGAGTGTGCGATGATGATCATATCAATCTTGGAACCACTTCCAACACACATCGTCACTTCACCCTTAACTAGTCTCTGTTCATTCTGCAACTCCAGTTTCGAGTTACTAATCCCAGTAACTGAACTAGTATTAAATACTGAGGGGTTGTTATAAACACTAGTAAAGTACACATCAATGACATGTACATCAAATATACCTTTGTTCACTTTACCATCCTTCTTATCCGCCAAATACTTAGGGTAGTTCTGCTTCCACTGACCAGTCCCTTTACAATAGAAGCACTTAGTCTCAGGCTTAGGTCTAGACTTGGGCTTCTTCACTTGAGAAGCAACTTGCTTGCCGTTCTTCTTGAAGTTCCCCTTCTTCCATTTGCCCTTTTCTTGAAACTAGTGGTCTTGTCAACCATCAACACTTGATGCTTTTCTTGATTTCTACCTTCGTCGATTTCAGCATCACGAAGAGCTTGGGAATCATTTCCGTTATCCCTTGCATATTATAGTTCATCACTAAGTTCTAGTAACTTGGTGATAGTTACTAGAGAGCTTTGTCAATTACTATCTTATTTGGAAGATTAACTCCCAATTGATTCAAGCAATTATTGTACCCAGACAATCTGAGCACATTCTCACTGGTTGAGCTATTCTCCTCCATCTTTGTAGGCAAAGTACTGTCACGGGTCTCCTACCTTTCGACACGGGCATGAGTACGAAATACCAATTTCAACTGTTAGAACATCTTATATGTTCCGTGACATTTCAAAACATTTTTGAAGTCCTGGTTGTAAGCCATAAAGCATGGTACACTAAACTATCAAGTAGTCATCATACCGAGCTTTGCCAAACGTTCATAATGTCTGCATATGCTCTTGCAATAGGTCCGTCACCTAGCGGTGCATCAAGGACATAATTTTTTTGTGCAGCAATGAGGATAATCCTCAGATCACGGATCCAGTCCGCATCATTGCTACTAACATTTTTCAACTTAGTTTTTCTCTAGGAATATATCAAAATAAATAGGGAAGCTATGCGCGAGCTATTGATCTACAACATAGATATGCAAATACTATCAGGACTAAGTTCATGATATATTTAAGTACAATTAATCATATTACTTAAGAACTCCCACTTAGATAAACATCCCTCTAGTCATCTAAATGATCACGGGATCCAAATCAACTAAACCATAACCGATCATCACGTGAGATGGAGTAGTTTTCAATGGTGAACATCGCTATGTTGATCATATCTACTATATGGTTCACGCTCGACCTTTCGGTCTCCAGTGTTCCGCGGCCATATCTGCATATGCTAGGCTCGTCAAGTTTAACCCGAGTATTCTGCATTTGTAAAACTGTCTTACACCTGTTGTAGATAAA
>NW_025225183.1:1268-2043 GCF_018294505.1 Triticum aestivum | reverse complement strand
GTTGAGCTTATCACACCCGATCATCACGTGGTGTCTCGGCACGATGAACTTTGGCAACGGTGCATACTCAGGGAGAACACTTTTACCATGAAATTTAGTGAGAGATCATCTTATAATGCTACCGTCAAACAAAGAAGAATAAGATGCATAAAGGATAAACATCACATGCAATCAAAATATGTGACATGATATGGCCATCATCATCTTGTACTTTTGATCTCCATCTCCAAAGTACTTTTATGATCTTCATTGTTACTGGCATGACACCACGATCTCCATCATCTTGATCTCTATCAACGTGTCGTCACATGATCGTCTCACCAACTATTGCTCTTGCAACTATTGCTATCGCATAGCAATAAAGTAAAGCAATTATTTGGCACTTGCATCTTATGCAATAAAGAGACAACCATAAGGCTTCTGCAAGTTGCCGATAACTTCAACAAAACATGATCATCTCATACAACAACTTATATCTCATCACGTCCTGGCCATATCACATCACAACAAGCCCTGCAAAAACAAGTTAGACATCCTCTACTTTGTTGTTGCAAGTTTTACATGGTTGCTACGGGCTGAGCAAAAACCGTTCTTACCTACGCATCAAAACCACAACGATAGGTCATCAAGTTAGTGTTGTTTTAACCTTCTCAAGGACCGGGCGTAGCCACACTCGGTTCAAATAAAGTTGGAGAAACTGACACCCGCCAGCCACCTGTGTGCAAAGCATGTCGGTAGAACCAGTCTCGCGTAAGCGTACGTGTAATGTCGGTCC
>NW_025225183.1:0-526 GCF_018294505.1 Triticum aestivum | reverse complement strand
GACCGATCCAAGTACCGAACGCATGGCACCTCCGAGTTCAGGACACATTCAGCTCGATGACGTCCCATGAACTCCGATCCAGCAGAGCTTCGAGGGAGAGTTTCGTCAGCACGACGGTGTGGTGACGGTGATGATGATGCTACTGACGCAGAGCTTCGCTTAAGCACCACTATGATATGATCGAGGTGGATTATGGTGGAGGGGGGCACCGCACATGTCTAAGAGATCAATGATCAATTGTTGTGTCTTTGGGGTGCCCCCTACCCCCGTATATAAAGGAAGGAAGGAGGAGAGGGTTGGCCAAGGGGAGAGGCGCGCCCAAGGGGGGCAATCCTACTCCAAGTAGGTTTGCCCCCTCTTTCCTAGTCCTGGTAGGAGAGGGGAAGGAAAGGGAGAGGAGGATAAGGAAAGATGGGGCCGGCCCCCTTGCCCTAAACCAATTCGGTTTGGGCCTTGGGGGGCACACTCCCCTTGCTGCCCTCTATTTCCACTAAGGCCCATGTAGGCCCATTAAGCCCCCCCCCCC
>NW_025225182.1:6933-19200 GCF_018294505.1 Triticum aestivum | reverse complement strand
ATCACGGAAAACAGAGTACGAACCTGGTGGTACCGCCAGCTTCAGAAAACCACGCCGGCCAAACCTGAGAGAATTTTGATCTGAAATTTTTCTGAGGTGAACTAGAGACGCCCAAATATGTTTGTTAATTTTTTCAGATTTTTTGAGACAAGAGAATAGGCGCAACAGTTCACACAAGTTAGGTTTTATTATCAGGCCAAGCAGACTAGTACGCCCGACCGATGATTTTCTGTAGGTTGATTTGTTAGGCGATAAAGCCTGGATCCTTTGTGAGAACAAGCTAAGTCACCAAAGAATGCTCCAACCTACAGAGAAGGCAATTTCTATAAGTTGCGTGCAGATAATAAGTGCAGCAATCTAGTACTTGAACTGCATCTCTTGCCGCGCCGTTGTCTGAACTGCAGCACACTACAGGGCCTTCGAACATGCTTGGCGAGATTGCTGTAGGTTACACTTCGCCGTCGTCGTTGCCGGCGCCGCCTCCGGTATCCGTCAACCATGGTACACCGCTGCACCAACCTCTTCTGCAGAATGAGCTGCCTTTACTCAGGACGCCGCGAGTGGCGGCCGTGGAATCTCCACGCATGGAAGTGCATGCTTGCATGGGTGCAACTGTAGCTGCATGTGTACGTACTAATACTTGCATGGATGCTTCAGCCAACAAGAACTCGCCCGTGGGGTTGCATGGCTCTGTGCGACGGACGCTACAGGAGGCCGTTGTCACTGAGCTAGGCTCGTCAACAACTACCGACGATGGACGCCTAGTACAGCCCATGACTGCTCAGGCAAAGGTTCTGCAATCACCTGCGTCTCACCCTCGCTATAGAGCGCGCCAAGCTATCATCTGGCTGCTGCGGTGACACTTGGTCCAGCCACGGGGCGCAACATGGAGCTATCCTCGTCACCCGTTACTGACGTTCTAATGGAGCCAGGAGCTGCTGCACAGTTGGGATCGCCTCCGTCTTCTCCAACGCCGCAGCTGGCGCTCCATTCTACTCAAACCAAGCTGACGGATACTCCATTACTGCGCAGTGGTCGTCACTTCACCTCTGCTGACGGGTCCTCGGCCACTGATGAGTGTTCCCTCTCCAAGGCGATGCGGCATCAGGCGGAGCGTTACCTCGACCCTCCTACAGGTACACCTTGCAATAAATCATTTCTTTCTTATTCTGATTCTCGTATTTCCTCTAGTTTAAGACTTGGGTCCATGTTTTGTGACTTCACCGCGTCCTCGTGTAAATCAAAATCCCACTCCTCAAAAAAGAAACAAAAACCACCCAAGAAGGCGAAGGTATCCTCCCTGACCCGAGTTTCCGCATGAGAGGCATGTTTTGGAATAGCAGAGGTCTTTCAGACTTGGCTAAACATAAACACGTCGGTGACTGTGTGCGTGACCATGGGTTAGATTTTGTGGCAATTTCCGAGACTGGTAAATGTGACTTTCGTGCACATGTCTTTGATCACCTATCAGGTGGTTTGGAATATACATGGCATTGCTTACCACCACGTGGAAGGTCCGGAGGAATCTTACTTGGGATACAGACCACAACCATGGAGTTGTTAGCTTTTTCGGTTGGTGAATTTCACATCAAATTCCACCTACAAAATAGAGCTGACAATTATACATAGAGGCTGGTTGCGGTCTATGGGGCTGCCCAAGATGAGAATAAATCCGCTTTTCTTTGGGAATTGGTGAACTTGGCTAAGGATAACCCCCATCCAATGCTTATTGGAGGCGACTTCAATATCCGTAGATACCAGGAAGAGAAAAATAATGATCGTTTTGACACACACTGGCCTTTCTTATTCAACGCTGTAATTAACAGTTTGAATCTTCGAGAAGCTAGTATGTCGGGGTGACAGTTCACTTGGGCCAACAACCGTCCGGTGCCGACATACAAGAAGCTCGATCGGGTACTCATGGATACCAAGTGGGAATTAAAATTCCCTATGGTAACAGTGCGTGCCCTAGAGCGTATTGAGTCACTTTCGGACCATGCACCCATCATTCTTGATTCTAACTCTACTAGCTCTCCCACTGTTCGCCGTCCATTCAAATTTGAATTGGGATGGTTACATCGGGATGGTTTTGCGGATATAGTTAAGAATTCATGGGAGAGGCCTGCCGTTGGTTGCACACCGATTCAAAGATGAAACTTCAAAATTCGAGCCATGAGGCGGTTCCTAACTGGATGGGCCAAATACACAAGTGGTATATATAAAAAAGAAAAGCAACGCCTTTCCACTATTATAGATGACCTCGACAAAATAGCAGAGACTCGCATTTTGTCTCAAGAGGAGATTGATATGAAAAATCAATCCAATGAGCAGATTGCACGTCTATTGCGAGAAGAGGAAATCAAGTGGTATCGAAGATCAGGTGCCCAATTCATTTTGGAGGGAGACAACAATACACGATATTTCCAAATGGTCGCCAATGGGCGGCATAGGAAGAAGTGTATTTTTAGGCTCCAACAGGATGAGGGACGGATCGAGGGTCAGGCAGAGCTCAAGCATTATATAACCAAATACTACAAGTGTCTATTTGGGGCTCCAGAGGAAGGGAACTTCACTCTAGATGAGACCCGAACAGATGACATTCCACAAGTCATAGAAGAAGAGAATGATAAACTGACAGCACCTTTCTCTGAAGAGGATGTGCGAGCTGTGGTGTTCCAAATGGAACATAACAAAGCTCCAGGCCCTGATGGTTTCAGTTCTATCAGAACTTCTGGGATGTCATCAAGACTGACCTAATGGAGTTGTTCAATTTTTTTCATGCCAGCCAACTAGACCTATCTAGGCTTAATTTTGGCGAGATTGTTTTGTTGCCAAAGACTAAGGAGGTTGAACAGATTCAACAGTTCAGACCGATCTGCCTCCTTAATGTCAGCTTCAAAATCTTCAGCAAAGTTGCGACTAATAGGCTCAACACGGTCGCCGATCATGTTGTTCAGCTATCCCAAACGGCTTTCATGCAAGGACGAAATATACTCGATGGAGTAGTAATCCTTCATGAGACCGTCCATGAGATGCACCGAAAGAACATGAGTGGAGTAGTATTTAAAATTGACTTTGAAAAGGCATAGGACAAAGTCAAATGGTCATTTCTCCAACAGACCCTAAGAATGAAAGGTTTCTCAGATAAATGGCGCGGCTGGGTCCAAAATTTCGTTACTGGAGGTAGTGTGTCTATAAAAGTCAATGATGATGTAGGTCATTACTTCCAGACGAAAAAGGGATTACGACAGGGTGACCTAGTGTCTGCAACGTTATTTAACATTGTCACTGACATGTTGGCTACTTTGATCAAATGCGCCAAACAAGATGGTTAAATTGCGGGAGTAGTGCCACATCTTGTGGATGGCGGACTCTCTATCTTGCAATATGCCGATGATACAATTCTTTTTATGGAACATGACTTAGATAAGGCTAAAAATATGAAACTATTGCTTTCAGCTTTTGAGCAAATGTCAGGTGTGAAAATTAACTTCCATAAAAGTGAATTGTTCTATTTCGGAGAAGCCAAGGAGGCGGCTGCACAATATGCTGACTTGTTCGGTTGTGCACCCGGCCAATTCTCGATTAAATATTTGGGAATTCTGATTCATTATTGGTGTCTCACTAATGTGGAGTGGAAACATGTTGAAGAGCGATTGGAGAAACGGTTGAACAGTTGGAAAGGCAAGTTGCTCTCCGTTGGAGGGCGACTAGTTTTGATCAATTCTGTTCTCACAAACATTGTTCTCTACATGCTCTCATTTTTCCAAATTCCCAAAGGGGTTCTGCAAAGACTGGATTACTTCAGATCCAGATTCTTTTGGCAAGGAGATAGTGAAAATAAAAAGTATAGGCTAACCAAATGGAGTGTGGTTTGTCGACCAAAAGACCAGGGAGGTTTAGGTCTTCAGGACCTCCAGGTTGAGAATGATGCCTTGCTCAGTAAATGGTTGTTCAAGCTACTTACCGAGGATGGTGTTTGGCAAACTCTGTTACGCAATAAGTATCTAGGCCAAAAAGCGTTGTCCCAGGCGTATTGGAAACATGGTGACTCACATTTTTGGTCTGGTCTGATGGCGGTAAAAAAACATCTATTCCGCTTTGGATCATCCGCGATAAAGGACGGCTCTGAGATACGTTTTTGGGAGGACAGGTGGCTAGGAAACACCACTCTTCAGGAACAGTATCCGGCCTTGTACCGAATTGTACGTGATAAGAATGATACTCTTGCGCACGTGCTCAGCTCCTCCCCGCTGAATGTATCATTTAGGAGGGATTTGATTGGCCTCCGCCTTGCGTCATGGCAACATCTTCTATCCCGTCTGGGTTCGGTTAACTTGACACAAGGGAGGGATGTGTTTCGCTGGAATCTCACTACATCTTGGTCCTACACAGTTGACTCTATGTATCATGCACTCTCGCACTCAAAGGCTCCATTGAATAATAATAAACTAATATGGAAATCAAAGATGCCACTAAAAATAAGATTTTCATGTGGTATCTTCGGAGAGGAGTTGTGCTAACAAAAGATAAACTCGCTCGACGCAACTGGCAAGGAAGTAAGAAGTGTAGCTTTTGTACTCATGACGAGACAATTAAACACCTCTTCTTTCAGTGCAAGTTCGCCCATTCTATATGGTCAGTCATCCAAATAGCGTCCAATTTGTATCCACCAACAAGTGTTGCCAATATATATGGTCACTGGCTTGATGGAATACCAAATACTTTTAGTACGCTAATACGGGTGGGAGCGTCTGCCTTATTATGGTCGCTTTGGCTATGTAGAAACGATTGTGTTTTTAATGGCAAAACATCTTCTTCTATGTAGGTTATTTACCGTTGTACGCACTGGCTTCGTAACTGGTCTACGCTACAGCGAACGGAGTATCAATTGATGTTCAAGGCGGTGTGTATGCGGTTGGAGCGGGTGGCCAGGGAGGTTTTTACCCAACATGGGTGGCAACATAATCTCCGGATCGGTCCACCTCCTCCGTCGACATTGGCATAGTTTTGGACTCATGTGACTTTACTGTTGCCAACTTGTCGTTTTTATACGTACTTTGCTATACTCTTTGTTAAGGCTGTGTGCATCTTAGCTATGTAGAGGCCGGGTGTCGCTCATTATGCTTTGTATTCACTTGATGCTACATTATAAATTAATAAAAGCGCCCTTTATCGAAAAAAGTACTTGAACTAATAAAGTTCAGAGTGGTACTTGACCGTATGGAGCAGCTCTCATAAATTTGGTGCGAAATGTTGGCACTCACCAACATGATGATTTGTGGTGTGCCTCAGACTGAAAGCCTTGCCATCCCATACGTGCACGCATGGTGCAACAACATTGTCTTTGTAGTTGACAATTATGAATTAATCCGCAACCGAGTATTGCGCTTACGATTTGGCATGAAGTCTTAATTGCATTCCGCGACCGACGAGGCCGGAAAATGATCCACGCCGACGAGGTTGGACTTTCATTTGTTCGGTGCTGACGAGAACGAACACTCCTCGCTCGTAGACTTCATCAAAATCCCGCCACCAGCGGTCTTGGATGACATTCACCATTGACCGACGAGGTTTTGGTAGAATACATGTTTGCATTGTTCATGCACGTTTGGAGAACAATTTACACACGCTTGAAGACGACGACCACCAAGAGCAGCTTAATCAGAGGTTTTCTACAAGATGCGTCTTGTGAATGTAATTAACCGGATCATCTTCTGAGGCTCTAAGAACCTGAAGCTACACAGTCTCTGAACTTAGTCAGATTGCATATAGAGACATGGTGTACTTGTGTCGGAACCATTTGATGCAATTCTTCAAAAGAATTAATGAAATACAGAGTTCCCCGATCTTGTGTCTCTGTTTTTATTTATTTGTATACAATTGTATACTGACACGCCCGCAACCTTTACCTTATTGCCGCTAGGAAATATCCCCATAGCGAGGAGCCCTTCTTTTTCACCAAACAAGGAACAATCGCGCCGCCGCTGCATCATCTCGATTGTGAGGGCCACCTCTCGATTGCGAGGGCCACCGCTCATGCACCTTGATTGCGGGGAAGAGACCTAGGGGCAATGGACAACAGCAAAGACGAGTGGGTCGAAGAAGAGAGGAGGGTGAAAGGGAACGGGAGGGACGCGGGGCTCGAGGACGGAAGAGGATGGGTGCGCTTGGTTTTCACACCCACCGCATGTTCCTATCCTATCGTCCCACCGCCGTCCGCTTTTTGTCCGTTCGGGTCGGCCGCCCGCCCGCCGCCCGCTCTCTTTTAGTTCTGGGTCGGCAGTGCGCCCAAAGGGCCGACCCATTTCATGACCGCGTGCGTTTTAGATCATGTCGTCACCCTGGTTTTGGCGCACCAGCGCGCGGGAAAGGTTCGCGCGTGCGGGGGAAAGCGGCCCAGCGCGCGCTGGTTTTGGCGCTCCAGCGCTCAGGAAAGGTTCACGCGCGCTGCGGCCGACGCTCGTTATAAAGAAGGCGCTCCCCCCACACTCTGTCCGCTGCCCACTCTCGCCGCCTCTGCGCCACCATGTCGATCCGTCGCCTGGGTGGTTCGGATTTTCGCGGAGTCCGCGAGCGCTGCTCTGGCGCCTTCTCCTCCGAGATCTGGTTTCGCGAGAAACGTCTCATCCTCGGCACCTTTGACACCGCAGAGGAGGCGGCCCGCGCGCACGACGCGGCGGCGTGGCGCCTCCTGAGGCCTCGTCGGGATATGGATTTTCCCAACGTTCGAGCCAGCGGGCGCAGGATCTGGCGCCTCTCCCGCGGCTTTTCACCGACGAGGATCGTCGTGTCCACCGAAGGCGGCAGCGTCGCCTCGCCATCGCGGAGAAGGACGTGGAAGCCTTGGTGGTGTGGCGCGGAGGCTTCCCGTAGGACATCGTCGTCGAGCGCCAGTTCTACAAGCAAAAGAGGTTGGAGAGGGACGCGAGGAGGAGGGAGCGAGCCGCCTATCGGGAGGACAAGCGTTCGCGGAAGTAGGCAGCTCAATTGAAACTGAAGCTACGAGAAACGGCGCGTTGGGACTTTGAAGACGAGGCGTATGTTGGCGCCTACATTCAGACGTCAGAGGAGGACATTACCGAGTCGGAGTCAGAAAGTGATGAGTAGTGGTCTGTTCTTTTATCTGTGTACGCTTGAACTATCTATGTATTCATTTTTATCTGAAAAAATGGTCGGCGGCGTCGGTGACGTAGAAGACGGGCGAAGGTGTGAATCCAACGTACCACCGACTAGAGGGCCCGGTGAGAAAAAAGGGTGAGTGCGCGCGCGTTCGTCTTGTGTCCGCGCCGACGCAAATCAGGCTCAAAAATGAGCCGGGAATGAATCGGCAGGCGGACGAAAGCGGATGCGTGTCCGTTTTGATCGGCGCGTTGGGCCGACTTTTTTGTCCGCGCCGATCCAAACGGACGGCCGCGGATGAAATGGGTCGCTCCATTGAAGTTGCTCTAACCACTTGGCCGCAACCACGGCATCGGTCGCCGAGCGGTCATCGCCGACAATCTCTTGCTCCACAAGCAGCACATCGATGTTCTTGGGCACGGGCACCTGCCGCCAGGAGAGCATCTTCAGGAGGGTGGATTTGCCCATGCCGTTGGGCCCCATGAGACCATATCGGCGACCGTGCGAGATCCGGAGTGAGGCGCCTTTGAGCAGCTTCTTCCCCCGCGCTGAGACGGAGAAGTTGTCGAGCATGAAGTCCTTGATGTTCCCGTCGACGGCGGCGGATCCGGGGATGCGGGCGCCGATGACGACGGAGAAGGCGTCGTGGTCGTCGCGGAGCGCCTCCCGCTTGGCGGCCTCGGCCGCGGCCGCCGCCATCATCTCGCGCTGCTCCTTCTTCTTCGAGTCATTGTCCAAGGGCGCGAGGGCGCTAAGGTCGACGGTGGCGCGGGCTGGCTTGGCCTTGGCAATGTCGGTCACGTCGGCCTCGTCCTCCTAGTCATCGGACGGGGGCAGGTCGATGTCGCCCATGTAGGACTGTTAGCAATAATCTTGAGTTTATAGTGCAGGTGTTAGTGAAGTACTAGCACATGCATGTACAGTTTGAGTCTGAGTACTAGTAGTCCATGTAGTACGTGTGTTAGTCTAATTATTAGGTAGGTTTCCTAGTTGGCTTGCATGCCACGTTCGTATGCTAGTAGTACTAGGATGAGGAGTCCGTATGGGATTAGGTTAGCGTTTGCCGTATAGGTCTTGAAGTTGTGTTTAGGTCGGTCGGTTCTGTATATATATACTGGTCCGGCTGTGTGAGTTTTGTAACACCGTGTAGAGAAAACAAGAAAAAAAAAGAGAGGAGAGGCACGACACGTGCCTTTGGCAAAAGTTTTTGCGTGTGTGTGTTTATCGTGATTTGATGTGATCGATCCTGTGGAAGAATTTTCAACAATTGGTATCAGAGCAAGGTTCGAGTGAACCTACGCTTGCCCCGGAGTGGCGACCCGACTAGCGCCTCGGGGCGGGCGATGAAGTAGCTGGGTGGTGCAGCGACGCGGAGGATCAAGCGATCGTCGTTCTGTGGAGCGACAAGGAAGGAGGCGGCAGGTTGTCGTCAGAAACACGGTGGAAGGAGATCGTTGATGGGAGAGGTGGTGCCGAGGTGCGGCGCTGGAATTCATCAAGATCATTGTCCGGGGGAGTCAGATAAGTCAAGGTGTCGTGCGAGTTTGCATGGTCAGTCGTCGTTGCGTCTGTGAGTCGTCGTCGTGTCCAAGTGCTCGTCTTGATGATGATTCGTTGAAGTGGAAGCGGTGTGCACGATGTTCCGTGCGTCATGTCCATGTCCTCGTGGAGCGTCTTGGTTGGGGCCAGTGTGGATTCGGTGTGATGCTGAAGGCGGACGATGGTAGGCGAAGCCATCGTAAAGCGAGGAGGTGTGCGACCGGTAGAAGGCGATCTACTGCAAGCAAGTACAAGTAGTATGGTGCGGACCGAGTGCAAGGCAGCGGCCAAGCAATGGCGGTGGCACAGCATGACAGAGCAAGGAGGTTCTGCGTGTTTCCAGGCGGGTCATACTTAGTGTATAGATATGACGGTTGAAGATCAAGCTTCATGTATAGTGGGATAGTGACCAGTTAAGTTGAACGACGTGAAGATTGATGGTGCGTCCAATCTTGCATGTTGCACGCGTAGATGTGACCGTGTGGGCTGATAATCCGGATCATGCGTCGAAGTTTGGATCAATAAGTCGTAAATCTACAACGAGTCAAGATCGAAGAAGCACAAAAGACCGGTGTCAAGATTAGAAAGAGATTGTTAGCAATAATCTTGAATTTGTAGTGCAGGTGTTAGTGAAGTACTAGCACATGCATGTACAGTTTGAGCCTGAGTACTAGTAGTCCATGTAGTACGTGTGTTAGTCTAATTATTAGGTAGGTTTCCTAGTTGGCTTGCATGCCACGTTCGTATGCTAGTAGTACTAGGATGAGGAGTCCGTATGGGATTAGGTTAGCGTTTGCCGTATGGGTCTTGAAGTTGTGTTTAGGTCGGTCGGTTCTGTATATATATACAGGTCCGGCTGCGTGAGTTTTGTAATACCATGTAGAGAAAACAAGAAAAAAATAAAGAGAAGAAAGGTACGACACGTACCTTTGGCAAAAGTTTTTGCGTATATGTGTTTATCATAATTTGATGTGATCGATCCTGTGGGCGAAATTCTAACAAGGACAACGTGGGCGGTGCCTTGGAGGGCTTGTTCGGCTTGGGTCTGGCCGCGGGCCTGGCGTTGGGCGCCGGCTTGTCCATCGAGGCTAGCATGGCGGACACGGATGGGGGCTTCTCTTTCTTGCCGGCGGCTGACGAGGCGTTTTTGCGACTCATGGCGGCGGCAGCGAAGGAGAACGACCGGCGATGTGGGTTGGGGTATTTGGGTTTGGCTTTGGCTTCTACTAGCAAACTTTTTGACAACAATTAACAGCTTTATTAATAGGACTCCTGTTTCTCAAATAAAATATTAATTGGAATCCTCAAACCAATTATTTCTCGAGGAAAATTCCGTTAACCTAGCAATTTCATGAGCAACATTATTCGCTTCCCTATTACGGTGTTTGAAACCTGTGTTTTGATTTTCGGTTTGAGTTTTTTTTTTGCCCTAGGCCGAGATGGCCGAAATTTGGTCATTTTCAAAAATTTCGGATGAAATTTGACCAAATTTTGACTGCAATTTGACTTAAATTTGATCAAAATTTATCAAATTTGATCAATTTCGGCCTGAAGATACTTTCCACCCCAGGCCAAGATGGCCGAAATCCGTTTTTTCCGGCCGAAAATCAAAACACAGTTTGAAACCAGTAAGAGAAAATCCACAAGCCAAAAAATGGCAATCAACAAAAATTGCACTTGCCGCTCCCGCCGATCGTCCTTCATTCTTCATTGTATCGATGACTTCCATATTATTAAAGTTGGTAACAAGATGATTGCATCCCAATAGAGATAATCCAAATCTTAGAGATAGTGCTTCTATTGTCACAGCATCAGCACCAATCAATCTTCCAATTTTCACCAACAATGATTTTTTCTTTGTCATCTTCGAATACAACGCTAGTTGTGCCCCTCAGCAGATCATAATCAAAAGATGCATCAACATTCAGTTTAATAAAACCCATAGGAGGTTTACTCCATCCCCTCTTTTTCCTTGTTGTATTAGGGGAGTGGGAATTCACATAGTTCGCCTATATTTCACAAACCCCCATGGAAGTCTGGTACGCATCTTGAATTTTTTCTTCATGAACCAACTTACATCTATCTCACCATAAGTACCAAGCGGTAATAGCTATCATTTCACATGCATTCTGAAGGCCCAATATCGATAAGTCATGTTCTCGCATAAGGAGTAATAATTCAAGCCCATACCTCCTTAATCTTTCGGGGCACACATCTTTCACCAAGCCATCCAATCCATCCTCTTCTGGTTGTTCTCATCGCCCCATCAGAAATGCGATATCGCTTTAATTATTCCTTTGCAAAAGAAATATAAATTTTTTTATGATGGACATGGTATAGGTGGGGATAGCTTGTACAATAAATTTGAGGAGAGTTTCCTTCCCTCCAACGGACAACAGTTTTTCTTTCCATCCACTATTTTTCATAATGATCCGATCATTCAGGAATTGAAAACGGCCGCTTTTGTCTGTACCAATGTTGGTTGGCAAGCCCAAATATTTGTCATTGATTGCTTCTGTTCATAATATTCTGAGTTGTGCAAATTTCCACCTTGTCTTCCACTTTCATATTGGGAATGAAAAATAGGCTTGATTTTTCAACATTCCCCTTTTGCCCCGAAGCGGCACAATAAGAGTCCAAAATTGTCTCAAAACCTCTGTGTTCCTGGCGTTAGCTCCCATAAGGATCAACAAGTCATCGGCAAAAAGAGCGGATTGGAAGATTGGAAATCGCTGGGGCATTTCTGCTGACCTTCACTTCAGACATATCTCCATTCTCCTCTGCATGAGCCAAGAGAGGAGTTGGGCCCTTGGTACATTGAAAGAATAAGTAGGTAGAGAGGGGATCGCTCTACCTTAGTCCTATAGTAGGCTTATAACTCTTGGTTTCTTCTGCATTAAACTGAACTCAGTATTCCAGGGTGGATACGCATTGCATAACTAAATTCACCCAATACTCCTGATATTCCAACTTCAGCATAATTTTCTTCAGAAAAGGCCACCTCCACTCGGCCATAAGCTTTTTGCATATCCAATTTTATAGCGCAAAGACCTTCTTTGCCCGACCTTTTCTTCTTAATTATATGGAAATACTCATATGCCACTTAAATATTATCTGGGCGCTACCGCCGCCGCCTTCCAGGCTTCGCCCGCCTGCGTCCTTTGGCGGTGGAGAGGGAGAAAGATGGGAAGGGAGGTGGTTAGCGATAGCGGGTTAGGGTTCTTCCCCATTGCCATGCGAGGGCAACACGGGAGGAGAAGAAGGGGGAGGGAGAGATTCTTTGAGGGCTAAACCGGTCATAGCCGATCCCTATCCCCTTACTTCTCATGCCTCTGGATCCTTAAATATACTCATTCACGGCAACTTCTCAGGATAATTTCCTTGCACGGCTTCTGACTACCGCCAAAACACCCCACCTGTCCTTGCCTTCGGTGTGCACCGTCGGTTACCGGAGGCACCCACGCCGTGACGACAAGAACCATGCCCCTCGTCCTCATCATTGCCACCGACTCATGCCTCCTCGAGACGTCCGACTCGTGCTCCAGCTCGATTGGCTCGGCGACTCCAGCCTCTCAAGCCTCTTCATGACGCCCGACGCGTGCTCGA
>NW_025225182.1:1966-2730 GCF_018294505.1 Triticum aestivum | reverse complement strand
CCATTGCTGGGGAGGTTAGCGCTTGAAGGTATATCTTTAGATCTTGCAATCGAGTCTTTTTGTTTCTTGTTTTATCACTAGTTTAGTTTATAAAAGAAAACTACAAAAAATGGAATTGACGGTACCTCATATGCTTCATCTTTTTAATATCTTTCATGAAAATAAGGATTCCGATAATTGTGCCAAAGTGTTAGAAGAAGAATGCATTAGAATGTTTGGCACTAAATCTTTGAATGATGAGCATGGTTGCAATGTTGTTAGTATGAACTCTTTGAATATCCATAGTACTAATGATGATTGCACTAGTCATCATGAAAATATCTCATATAAGCATGTCAATTTTTGTGCAGTGCATAGAGTTTGAAAATACACACCAAATAGGGAAGATAGATTTTGCAAGAGGCATAAGTATTTAGGAACTAAATGTTTGCAAGAAAGGCTAGATGTTTGTGCTGAAAATTTAAATTTTCTTAGCCATCCTTGTGAACTTTGCAATGAATGTGGTCATTTAAATATCCAATGCAAATTGTTTCATGATCGAATCGTGTCCAAAAATTGTGATGACTTGATTTCCCTTGCGCATCATAATGAACTTAATTTGCTTCCGGGTTATGAAGAAATGCAACGTATAACTAAGGATATTCCAGAATTTGCCCTCGATAATGTTCTTGATTTTGATCTAGAGGAAATTTATATGTATTGTGTGGTGAATTGCATTTAAAATCCTTATATTGCCAATTACATAAAGTCAAGAAAACAAATAA
>NW_025225182.1:0-687 GCF_018294505.1 Triticum aestivum | reverse complement strand
CGCCCCTCCAGGCAGCACCTCCCAGTGCCAGCCCGGCGGAGCCCAGTCCCGGACATGGGTCAATCGGACGTCGTCGCGGACGGGTCGACGGCGAGGATGCGGGCCGGGCATCGTCGAGAACAAATACTAGCTATATGCCCGCAAAAAGTAACATTTTTTAATGATTGGATTTTGATAACTAGAATTTCTATTTCTATATAACACTAATTATGCTATCATTGCATATGTCAAAATTCTATATGCTATTTCATACTAATTAAGCATCTAACACTAAAAACAGAAAACACAACTTTTATACATCCATTAAAAAACTGAAAAACAACATTATATAAAAAAAATTCATACTAATTAAACACTAATTATATCCATCTAACATGCATTCATACATATATACTAGTGAAAAAATAATAATCTAAAAAATCTAAAGTAATTAAACATACAAAATATGTATATACTAATATATACATGCATTAATTCATACATATGTACGTGTGTGTGTGTTCATCATGCTTGTGTGTGTGTGTATGGGCTCGGGGAGGGGCGGCGCCCATGGTGGCCGCCGAGGGCGAGGGAGAGGGGTTAGAGGGGGAGAGCTCACAGCAGGGCGACGGCGACGGCGAGGCGACGGCCGGGGGCGGCGACGGGCCGAGGCGTGACGCGGGGGCGGCGACGCGGGGATGACGTGAC
>NW_025225181.1:21415-26040 GCF_018294505.1 Triticum aestivum | reverse complement strand
GCCGCCGTAGACACCAATACCGCCACCGCCGAAGACACCAATGGCGCCCCTGCGCGTTGTGCGAGTTGCTGGCCGTGAAGCTGGGAATTGGGGGCGGCCCCTGTTGGCCACCCGCAATCCACGTCGTTATCCCATGAATCAAGGTAGGCATAATGCCGGTGAGTCTCGATCCCAGTTGTTGTTGCACTTGCTCTTGGACCATCTCCGGAATCTGCGCCACTTTCGCCTTGAGTGCTTCAACCTCGCGCGACAGGCTTTCCGAGCTGGTCTTTTTCTCCTTTCGCCCACTAGCGGTATAGTATGACGACCATTTTGTGGACAAGCCTTTGCAGGCCACACGACCAGCTGACGTTGGCTTACTGAGCTTATCCTTGTTTTTCATTACGTTCAACGCCCTATTCAAAGGGGTGTCGAAAGGGGAGCTCTGAGACGACCCCGCGCTACTTCTTTCTTTGTCCTGCGGAAGGAACGTGAACCATTTAGAAATATTGGGGATTAATTAGAATGAAACCATATGGAGCTAATTATGCGGGGGTGTATTCCTTACCAGAACAAGCTCAAGCGCCTTAGTCTTCGGATCCGTGGTAAGCTCCTTTGTTACCAGGTCCTCCTTGTATCGGGCCCTGAGAAAGTTCCTGGTCTGCTTGTCACGGTATTTCTCGAAGCGGGGCGGTAGGCCTTGCTCGACACGCTCCGCGTCCTCCTTGTCCCATATAGGCTCCGCCACTCTGTAACCACCGGGACCGAGTTGGTGGACCCCTATGTTCAACTGCCGCATTTCTTTCCCCCACTGACTTGACTCGGAGGTTGCGGGGCTCTTGCACTTGATCTTGAACTCCTTGTAGTCATCTTCGCTAATCAAAGGATATTTCGCCTTGATCTTCTCATAACTATCACCTTTGTCAATCATTGCCTTCACCGTGCTTTTCCAAGTAGACAGGGCCGTGCTCATCCTCGTGAGGGCGACACCGTTCACTTTATTCCTCGAGAGGCGTGTGTTTGCGAACTAAGCGGGGAACTTGTATCATTCGTGCAGCTTCGTGAAGAGGAGGCTGCGCAAATTCCCTCGGTCCTTATGCCTTAGGTTCTCGGTGTTGATCGAGGCGGTGCTCCGGAGAATGCACCCGAGCTGAACCGAGTACCCCTTGACTACGTGTTTGGGCGCCGTCGGATGCCCGTCGGAGTTCACTTCAGTAAATTCCTCCCTGACGGTGCCGAGCACGTTCGGGCGCCGGTCCTTCCGTTGCCTCTTTGGTTGGCTGCCATCTGTGCATGCGCCGCCATCATCAATGGTGGCATCCGCGGCGCCATCATCAGTGGTGTCATCCCCGACGCCACTAGGGGTTGTGTAGTCAGGATCGGTGTCTTCCGCGGCATCCTCATAGCGGTGAGGTTCTTCCTCCAAGTCCTGAGACAGCTCCCAGGATTGCTTGCCGCCCGAACCGCCGGCCTCATCATTGTGGTCCATGTTTTGCTCTAAATAGGAAAAAAGTTTGGTCAAAAAGTTGGTTATTGTCAAGGAACAAGATCATGGTCACATCATTTAGGGTTTGTCGACACCGAGGCATCCTAAAAGCTAAGCTTTTATCATTTAGGGTTTGTCGATGCCGAGGCACCCTAAAAGCCTAAGCGTACATCATTTAGGTCTCTCATCGACACCGAGGCACCCTATAGAAGCCAAGTTAAGTTTTCATCATGTAGGGTTTATCGATGCCGAGGCACCCTAGTTTGGGCCTAATCACTTGGCACTAATCACTTGGCTCTATTGCCACCTATGTTGGGTTTATCATCTAGGGTTTATCGATGCTAAGGAGAATTCTAAGTTGGGCCTAATCATTTGGCTCTATTGCCACCTATGGTTTAATGCAGCAAGAATGGCGGGGCAGTTGATCCTACTTAACTAAGTACTAAGATACCTCGGCCCATGCATTAGTCGCAAGTACCCCATATGTCCTATTTTTAGCAAAGTCATGCTAAAATTCACGGAAAATTTCAACATGACCTTTGCTGAAAATAGGACATATGGAGTACCCAAATTTGCCGGAAGGGAAGTTAATCGACATTCCGGCAAACTCAAGGGCCTCTTGGGGTACCTGCAAATTCATCACGACACAATGGTCGGAGACAAAATCCAGCCACGGACCATATGGTCCTCTGCTTTCATATGGAAAAAAATCAGCTCAACTTATGTGAGCTTCCATTCCAGATATAATAGGTCACCCAAAAAAATCATCAATAGTATGATCAATTTTGAATCAATAGACATACTTCTGAAAAGAGGCATGATCAAATTCTGGTGCCCTTGACTTACTAGTATTTATCTCTTATGACTGATGAATGTGCATTGAGTCCAGAAGCAAAGACTCTACAGTGAAATGAAAAAACCTTGGAAATATATTTATGATAACTCTAAATGGATCAGAAGGTGCAGATGCACTTGTAAAAAAAAGGTATGCATTTGCAGCAGCTTTGTTCTGATTATGACACCATTCTGTTAAGAAGGCAAAATAACATTATCATCCCAATTCATGGTTGAAGTTGAAGACCCTAAGCTTTAAAATGCCAAGTCTCACTTACGCATGTTAACTTATTTACAAGTTCAGAACTATCACTAGAAAATAGTAAATCCACATTGACCACATAATACTATTTTGCAACCACTCAGTTTGTCCTTGACTGGGACACTTGAAGCACAAAACAACTAATGCAGAGATAGGTCTACTTTGGTTCTGACAGATCACATCCTGGTGCATATGTGGGGTTTTTTACTTAGAAAATACAAAACTTCTATTATTGTTTTTATTTTTAACCAGAGCCTAACCACCTCTATAGTTTACATCAGATAATCACTAATCAGGCATGGAAAATTATTTTAGCCATGATCCCTGAGGATTAGAGCCTCCACAAGTCAAAGAAAATTAGTGTCTCCACTTGTGTTGTCAATGCTTGTTGTATGTTTGACTTAAGGGTTTTCCTTTACAAATTCTGACTCTGTTTCTAAACAAAGTAAGCTTCTATCCTATCTAGAATGTAATGAAGATGTCTTGGATAAGCTGAGTGTTGTAATGAAGATGTCTTGGTGAGACTTGATGTATGTCCAAAATTAGAAAAATCACAAGGTACTTTCTCTACCTAATAAACTCCATATGACCACATAAAACCCTGTTTAACACACCTGTAAAGAAGAACAACCCCCCTAAGGAGCTAGAAAGCTATATGAAACAAAATTATCAAGCATAGGCATACAAATTCAGTACTGTATGAAACAAAATAGGTACAACAAGTAGATGCTAGAGTCATATGCTGAGAGTAGGTGTCAGCTTAAGACATTCTGAAATAGTAAATAACTAAAGGGCACTTGATTATGCACTTAGTAACAAGGTATATTGCATGATTCATAATTTTATAGGAGACCAATAGTAGAAATTTGATTAGGAGTGCTCCATTTCACTCGCAGCCCAATTGCTTTTATCAGTAGCATGTGCATCACTGCATCAGGACATTAACAGGTGCAACAACGAATGCATCGGATCCTTGCATTGCATAGTGGAATACTAACTTTACAATCTTTGTAAGCCTAAGCTCCCCTTTGTGTCATCAGATTCAGTGGAGTGAGCAAGCTACTCAAACTGAGCCGAGTATGTGCCAACTGCCAACTACCGAGAGAGAGAGACTTTACAACCACTCATACCACAAAATCTACCTGTCTGTAACCATAAGAACCGAAAGGCAGCAACCAACTAATAATGATAACATGGTAACGTAATAGCTTTGGGGAAACAAAGCCAACCCTGAATATAAAAATTACAGGAGTGCTGCGAAATATTACCAACAGTACAGTACCAGCTCGCTCGGAAAAAGAATACAGCCATTCATGCTTTCCCTGTGCCCTCAGGTTCAGGATAGGAAAATCGCAAGTACCTAAACCTCAGAAAATGTGGACTAACTAATCTGATAAAATTGATGTGTACAAATCTGTTGCCTCCCAACTTGATGTTCATCTGTTCAACCAAATTAAATCTCATCTTCCACATCGCAGCCCGAACACAGAACAAACTAGATAGCACTTGACACACCAATCCATCCCAATGGAACGAACGGACGCACACCCACGCACGCACTGCACGGGCGGTGCTAGGGTGCGGTGAGCGTGCCTGGGCGGGGCCAGGGCGCGCCCAGGGGCCGAGGGGAGCACGGCCACGGGTGGCGGCAACCAGGAGCTGGGGCGTGGTGGTGCGACAGTCTACGGCGATGAAATCGTAGGGGGGGAAAGGGGAACTGGTGCAGCTCACCGAGAGGAAGATGATGGCGAGCTCGTGCGGGGTCGGGGTTGACGAGGTGACGCGGATCGACGGTGAGGCCGCGGTGGCCGGAGGTGGAAGAAGACCTCGATCCGCATGATGCAGAGTCGTCGAGCTCGAACGGCTGGCCGTAGATGACGTAAAAGAACACTGCAGAGCTCCTGGACTCCTTGGTGGGGTGCGGGGATGACGGTGGTCGCGGGGACGATGCGGTGTCGACGGGGACGACCTAGTCGGGTGAAGCAGTGCGAGGGAAGGGGAAGTGGGGTGGTGCTAGGGTGTGGAGCAGGCGCGGGGGTCGTCGGAGCGGGCGCGGGGGAGCCA
>NW_025225181.1:19111-20782 GCF_018294505.1 Triticum aestivum | reverse complement strand
ATGAAATTTAAAAATATTCATGATATCAAAAAGTGCCCGAGAAATGAAGGCTACAATTTAAATACAATCGATCTTAGCTAGCTATCTGTTCACAATCTTCTTGCCCTTCTTTTTCGCAAATGGAGTTCTTCTGTGGAACGGACGTCCTTTAGGTAGGGTGGTCCTGCTTCTTCTTGTGGTGTATGCTGCTACTTCATCGTCGTCGTCATGTTCGATCTTCGGGTCACCATACTTGTCGAAGTCTTGCTCATTGGCTACTCCATCCATTTCGATGATCTTCCTTTTCACTACAAGAAATCTGTTAATACGTGACGGTCCTTAGCTGTCACAGATTAGCCAAAAACTGTCATGTGTGCCATCCATGACGGACTTGAAATCCGTCATGTATATCACGTCATAATTTGACAGCGTAGCTTCCATGACGGTTTTTGGCCGTCATGGAACTACCTCTGGCCCGCCCAAGCCCAAACTAGGCTGTGACGGTACAGACCGTCATGGACCAATGCCACATGGAATGATGTGGCTACCTACGTGGACACCATTTTTTTGTCACAGGAACCATCATGGATTTAACATCAATTTAAATTTGGTCTCATCCATTTCTTTCGGCCCAACTTTGATCAAATACACTTTTAGCATAATGCATCATGTAAATCATAATACGAATTTTGGACCAGAACAATATTTCCAAAGTACCATACGTTACACAAATATTTCCAAAGTATAATATTTCCAAAGAAATTTATCATATCCTCCATGAAATGATAATATACAACATATATTGACACAATATATCACACAACAATGATTAGGAAGTAGTTAAATCCAATTCACTACTAAGGTTGTCACTCGTGTTCTTGTCGTCGACTCTCCTAATGGCAACTATATGTCATGGCAGGTTGTGATGGACATCACCAAGTAGCCTGCTACCCAATCATACCTACCATATTCACAACAACATTAGACATTTGTAGATATGAATAGATAGTAGAAGAAACTTAAAAATCAAATTACATGCTTTCCAAAATCCTTAGATCTTATTGTGCCTACAAATGAGAATAACAAAGTATCTAGTATAAAACAACAATAAACATGAGGTTGCTACAAATTAATCAAATAGATATGTGTCAAATGAAAGTATAATCAAGTTGACCTAGAAGTGATAACATAATAGAACATACATTGCAGAAATCAAGTATTATAGCAGCAGCATTTGAGGCCATATAAATCCAACAAAAAATGGCATCACCAACAAACTATATCCATGGCGTGGAGCCACCGCTCGTCGACCTGGCTGGTGTAAGCTTCTAATGTTAATATCTCAACAAGTTTACACATGAAACTAAATATTTATCAAGGCACTGACAATAGTGAACACTTAAATGCCAAGTCAACTCAAACGGCATGCAAAATAACTAAGAGCCATGGCCACTAATAGATCTATAGAAATAAGAGGCAAATGGTTCTGTTAAGAGGTACTGAGATGGTGGTTAGGATGTATAGGTTTACTTTGATTCGAGTGCGTGAGATGATAAAATTAACCACCAAGATCCATGGGGCACAAAAAAATTAGTTCGGAATCACACCCTAGTGACAAATGCGTAACTTCGAACCAGATCAACTAAATAGGTCAGTTCAATAGCAATTGAGTTGGCGAGTGCAAAAAAAAAA
>NW_025225181.1:18371-19026 GCF_018294505.1 Triticum aestivum | reverse complement strand
AAAAAAAAAACAGAGAAATCATAGTAGTGAAATCCAAATATGCCGAATCGCTTGGTAGAGAACTAAACCTTGGTTGATCGCGGTTCAGTTCCACAACAGCCATCGTGATCGCCCTCTGAAGCTCTATTGTGCGCCATGCAACGACACGGCTATTACGAAGCTACCCAGACCTGCATACCGAAAAAAAGAGATCATTGTTAGAAAATTAGAGTGTCAAGTTATCAAAATAAAAAGAGAGGAATAAAATGAAGAAAGAAGATTTAGGATCACTTGTCAGGAGCACTATTGAGGAGGGCGACCTACTGATGGAGCAAAGGAGTTGAAGAAAAAATGCATTGTGTCATTGTGTTGGCAAGTGCTATCTCTGTTTGTGCCTCCAGGTTGATATAGAGTGAGCGAACACGCGGCCTTGGTACTAGTACTAGTAGGTGCACGACCAATGGTAGTACTACTACTCTAAATTGACTCACTAATACATGTGCATAGTACAAAAATAAATAGAGTTAAACCTTTGTTATTCTTACTGTAGCACTGCCACAATGTAACAATGTAATTTTCTTCTTAGAATCGGATTAAACTTATTTCTGAAATACTTATTCACCGGGCTGCAGGAGACAACAAGGATAGAAAAAGAAATGCCTAGGGAGAAAACTCC
>NW_025225181.1:14965-16371 GCF_018294505.1 Triticum aestivum | reverse complement strand
ATGCCAAGTACTCATAAACAGATCGCAAACAACGGGGCTCTCAAACACTTCCTACACGCACGCACAGGGGGATCAGACCAAATCAAGAGAGGTGGGTCGGGGGGCATCAGGGACGAGTTAGTGTGATCTGGGTCGGACGGGGGGCTAACCTTGGTAGAGAAGAAGGTGTTCCCGACGGCGGCTCAGGGGTTGGTCGCCCGCCGCTGGATGTTGGACAGCGACAACACCGTGCAACCCACAAGGTGATTTCAGAGGGGGCGGTGTGGACAGAGAGGAGCTGCCGGAGAGGCGTTGTGTGGACGAAGAGGAGCCGCCGGAGATGTGCAGCGTTGGATATGATGCTGCAGCCGAAACCCTAGCCATGGCTAGGGGTCGCGGGCGAGCGCCAGATACCGGGAGCGACAGATCCAGCCGGACTGGAGGACGAAGGGGTTAGAGAACAACTCCTGGTGATGGACGTTGTCGGAATCGTCGGGCATTTGGTCTCGGCGTGAGTGGTTGCACCAGGGAGAGAGATATGTGTTGCGAGAGGGATGGAAGGGTGGGGGATGCGGCGGATCTTGTAGTTGCCGGAGCTGTGAGGTAAGGGGGAGGGAGGGCAAGGGCCAGCGGCGAGCTATGGCAGGAGGGAGGCAAAGAGGCGATGAGTGGCGGCGTGGTGTGGGAGATGAGGGAGGGGGCTGCGTAGGGAGATAGGAGGGCCGATGAGGATTAGGGTTCTCATTTTATACGGGAACGGTTAGGCGGGCTTCAGCGGGCTTTCAGCGGGCTTGCGGGGCTGTACCAGGCTGTTCATGACAGGTTTCAATATTGTCACCGGAAATCCGTCATGGATTAACAGGTTTCTTGTAGTGTTTGCCTCTCCTCACGACAACACGACTGGGCTTTGACGTGTCAGTAATGAAGAAGCATTGGTCCACTTGTGAAGCCAGTACCCATGGCTCATTTTTCGCGGTGACATTTGCGCCCGCGGTCTTGGATTTGGCTTCGGGTATAACCATGGTGGTGAAATACCGGTCTTCTTTTAGGACGCTCTTGGCCCATCTGACACGGAACATCGGGACCTTCTCTCCAGCGTAGCGCAGCTCCCAGATCTCCTCGATCCTTCCATAGTATCTGTCCTTGTCGTTACCGTTGTAGGATTCCATCGTTACCCCGGAGTTCTGATAACCATCGCTCTTCATGTCCTTGTCCTCGGTGTAGAATGTGTAGCCGTTGATATCGTATGCCTCATAGGTCATCAGGTTGTGCTCGGTGCCCTGTGACAAGGCGAATATGAGTTGTTCTTCTGCGGAAGAATCCTCATGTAAAGGGTACGACAGAAGCTTCTGCTTGAACCAACGCGTGAAACATGAGTTGTGCTCTTTGATTATATCTCCGTCCGTCCTCTGTTGGCCTCGGTCATT
>NW_025225181.1:14365-14846 GCF_018294505.1 Triticum aestivum | reverse complement strand
TACATCTTCTCAATAAAGGTTTTATGCTCTACCACCCAAGGATCGACCACGTCTATGTGTTGTAGCACGACTAGGTTTGCTCTTTCAAAGTCGGCGAGTCGACCCTCAAAGTCGACATGCATTTCACGGCGACCCTCATGGTGACCCCATCCAGCGAGCCTGCTGAGGTGCCTGTTGACGGGCAGTCCAATGGGGTTCTCGATGCCTAGATAATTCGTGCAGTAGGAGATGCACTCTTCGGTCAGAAAGCCCCTTGCTATACTTCCCTCTAGACGTGACATGTTGCGAACGTATTCTTTGATGACACCATTCATCCTTTCGAACGGCATCATGTTGTGCAGGAACGTCGGCCCGAGTTGGATGATATCCTCCACGATATGGACCAGCAGATGCACCATAACGTCGAAGAATGCGGGCGGGAAGTACATCTCAAGCTCGCATAGTATCACCACGATCTCTTCATGTAGCCTTCTGAGTTGCC
>NW_025225181.1:0-13276 GCF_018294505.1 Triticum aestivum | reverse complement strand
TAGCAAGAATTTCCTCCATATCTTCATCTCCCGAGGCGCAAACCGAGCCATCCAATCGCTGCAGGTTTGCGATCTTGTTAATACATTTATGTTGCTTTGCTTGCGCCTAAAAATAAGTCGTATTCCGATCCCCTTCACGTAGCCAGGGGACCCGAGAACGGTTTTTCAACAATATCTCCTCCAGTCGTAGCGCTTCTCTGAGTTTTGACATGGTTACGCTTCTGTGAGTTCTAACATAATACACTAGATGCATGCTGGATTGCGGTCGATGTGTGGAGTAATAGTAGTAGATACAGAATCGTTTC
The DNA here is from genome assembly GCF_018294505.1 of Triticum aestivum. Lineage (NCBI taxonomy): Eukaryota > Viridiplantae > Streptophyta > Magnoliopsida > Poales > Poaceae > Triticum > Triticum aestivum. The sequence goes on along the minus strand of NW_025225181.1, from coordinate 12,971 downwards.
GGTCTACTAATTTTGAACGTGATGCCTATATTCATGATCATTGCTATAGATATCATCATAATTATTTGATCTTCTATCAATTGCCTAACAGTAATTTGTTTACCCACCGTATCATATTTTCTCGAGAGAAGTCACTAGTGAAATCTATGGCCCTCGGTCCGATGTTTTATCATATTTGCTTTCCGATCTTCTATCTTCTATCTTTTGCGATATTATTTTTGGATCTATATTTCAAAAAATCCAAAAATACCTTGCTGCACTTTTTTTTATTTCGTGGTTCATCAAGATCTATCTATCCAAACTCATACAAATTTACATATCTTTTTACCGAGGAGGGATTGCCAACCCCTCTTATGCGTCGCGTTTCAAGTATTTATTCTCTGTGTGCAGGTACTATTTACATAGTGTTGCTTGGTTCTCCTACTATATTGATAACTTTGGTTTTATAACTGAGGAAAATACCTACTGTAGCTGTAGTGCATCATCCCTTCCTATTTACGAAAATACCGACACAGTTTCAAACCGCATCATCCGGCAGGGTATCCAGTGATTTTCATAGGAGCTGGTAAGAGAAACCAACGACTGTAGCAATTGCTTGTGAATCATAGTGGTTAGCGGTGGATAGGACTAGTGTGGCTTTAGTCATGACTAAGCCAGCTAGGAGACATCCCTTCCCAGATTGGTGTCGACCATGGTCCTTGGCTTCGCTTCGAAGTGGTGGTAGATGGATGTAGACATGGATACTGCTCGTTGTTATTGTCCAATCTGCCGTTTGCATCTCCCCCTTCCCTTTTCCATTGATCGATCGGCGGGAATGACGGATGACGGTCCATCATAGTCACTAGTGGGTCAGGGATTCGTTTTCTATTAGAAGCCAGCTTGTGATGAAGTATGGTAGTGAATTTTTTCCACGGATTGATTTGTCATGGCGATTGGAAACACCGGTTGTTGCGGGAACATATGTTGTTCCCATTTCTATTCTTTTTGTAAGTAGACTAGTTCGACCTTTAATTTTTTCGAGAAGGAGTTCGACCTTTAAAAAAGATAATATTTTATGCCCTAGAGAATGGAGAGACAGGAGGCTTGCCTTGCCTTTTTCAAAAAATAAAATAGGTAAACCATATGATTCATTTATGATGATGCACATGCATAACAATCTTAAATTACTTTTGCTAGATGAACATCGCTGAATTCAAACATCTAGATGGTTAATTTTTTTATATTAATATATTTGTAATGAATTATAAATATTTGAAACAAAAGTATGGTCGATTCATGATCTTTTTTGGTGGACAGATATTGCATTAACATAGATGACGTTGTGCTACAATTCTGAATAAGGATTTTGTTTTTTAGTGTTATCTTAACGTCCTAAACACTGCTCACTTCCCCTAAAAAACATGGCTCACCTTCTTTGGATGTACTTTAAGCCTTAATTACAATATTTGAAAGAATAATTCTGAAATTTTGAGAATCTATCTCCAATGCTAGCACCCATGCGAAGTTCAGGACCTGAAACCAGGCGGATAGGTTCTACTGCAAGTAACGGAACTAACTAAGCAACTCAGTCCATTTGTTAAATGCTAACACTGTATTAGAATTTTGTTTTTGTTTTTGTCAGAAGTATGAAACCAAGGATAAACTTTAATATATATAGTTAGGACTTTACCTGTACATTAAGGACCATCTACATTATACCTTTCTCGGCCTTTTGTCAAGGATCTCCCCCGAAGAATAATTTATTAGTTTGTACTACCTATTTTTCCGGCTTATACTTCGAAGGCTTTAATAGATCATGTGAGTATTGCCGTTCCGTTTTAAAAAAAAGTATTGCCGTTCCCATCAATTTGGTGATGAAATGATAGGAATTTATGCAAATACATCAATGTATGAAAGTTAAAATGTTCATATATCAAGATATTTATTTGTTAGTAGTGGAAGAAATGAATCATTGTTTGTAATGGGGAAATTAAATCTTTGGGCTGCTTTTCATGTGACAAGGTCATAGCATACAGTTTATTGTCCTGATTGTCAGCCTTCTTTTACACATCAAAAGGCATATCCCAAAACTGTACACCAGGAGAACCCAGATCTCTTCTTCTCTTCCCCAGCACCAGAGGCATCTCACTAGAATACCCCTCAATATAGGAAGCTAATTAGCCAGTGACAGTTGAAAAAAGTGTCTTGTTCAAACATTATCTAACTCCCATGGCCGCCTGCACACATGCATTGGAAACATCATAATTTTTTAAATTATCCAAACTCATATGTAAGATTTATTGTCTATGTTTATTTGTCCTATAGCAAAATCCTTCCTGTATGGTTGATCAAAAACAATGTGAATAGAAACAATTTTAAGAAAATTACATCGAGTATAGAGAATACAATAAAATCAAAACACATAATCTACACCGGTAGCAATAACTATATCACTAAATTAACATCAAACTATCTAGGTGGACTACTCTGATATGTAGTCGTGAAACCAGTGATCATGGAGTCAGCGCACATGGGGTCATCCCCCCACTGTGGAGGACCAAGCGTCGTCAGGAATGATGGTGGGTGCACTCAATGGCACCGGGTCGTCACTCTCCTTACATGGTGGGGCCTTCCTCTCCTTAGCTAGCGGATTCTTCTTGGCTAGATCCTCAAAATACTTTATTAGGATCAGCTGCTGGTTCTTCTCAATGAGCGCCACTAAGATGTCCTCCGCACGCTTCTCCTTGACCACGGAGTCAACTCTAATGGAAGCTGCGTCATCGGAGGAAGCCATAGCCGTGAAATCTATCGGTGCTAATACCTTTCATCACATAATAAAAAATAGCATAAGAATCAAACATCAAAGATTACTTATAAGCTAATTAATCATGGTAGATACTCTCTCACGGATATTTCGACTTTCAATGATGGTCGAGCTGGGCGAGTCCATCTTGCGTGAAAAATGTATATCACATGACGAACTCGCACAGGTCGACCGCCATCGGAAAAAGTCGATTTTCTTCCTCAAAGAACAACTCTCATCTACACTCTCTCACGTATATATGGTGGACACTCTTTCTGGTGGCGGTATATATGGTGGACACTCTCTCACGGATATTTTGTCTTTTGGTGACAGTCAAGCTGGGTGAGTCCATCGTGCATGACAACTATATATCACATGACAAATTCACCCGGATTGACCACCATCGGCAAAAGTTGATTTTCTTCTTCCAAGAACAACTCTTATCGATTGTTGGTGATGGTCGCTCTTCCTTTGATCCTCCTGATTTACAAAGATCACAGAGGAGGAGCAGAGGAAGTGCGACCCCCTACGGCAACAGTCGGTAGCATTCCACTGAAAACATCTCTTATCTGTTAAATACGATCAACACTCACTCAAGATAAAAATGAATACAGACAAACTACTACCAAAATCAATACAATCATCCATAGCACCCATATAGCATTCATCCATAGAACCCATCTAGCATACATGCAAAGTACTATGAAAAATAGTACATAAAAACATCTACATAAACTACTATATAGGAATTACTAAATAAAAACAACTACAAAAAATTAATCCATGATAGCATCCAAGCACTCATATAGCATTCATCCATTCATTGGGGAGAGGAAAGCTCACCAAGTGGGGGCCCGGTGGCACGGCCTGCCCCTCCCTCGTCTGCAGAAGGCCTATGCATGAAAAATGTGGGGGCCCGAGATGGATGAAAGACTAAAGAATAATAGTAATTGATTTAACAAAAAGCGTCGGCATCCATCATTGGAAGATGGCATATCACTGTGAATCCTCTCTGCCCGGAACAAGTGAAGATTCATAGTGATGGTTCATCTCCTTAATAGGGGTATAATGAAGACCAAAGCTTACTGCATCTGGACTATCTGACTATTTAAATAGGTCATGTTGCTTATCCCTTGGCGAGGTGGAACTAAAGTTTGCCGAGATCCTAATCTTTACCGAGAGCCATTCTCAGCAAAGAAGTCACTGTGCCGTCAGTCGCCGCCGGATGTGCCACGTGGCAAAACTTTGTCGTGCGGCGGCTGCTTGGCTCTAGGCAAATTGTGCCTTTGGCGAGTGTTCTCCTTTTGCCGAGGTCTACTCTTGGCAATATGCTGTGTCTGCCAAGTTGTTCCAGTTGCCGAGAGGCCCTCTCGGCATATGTTACTTTGCCGAGTGTCCGTGATTTGGCTCTCGGCAAAGAGCCTCGCACCTGGCGTATACGAAAATTCCAGTAGTGCTAGCACATCTTCTAACATGGGAACAGATATGTGTTCCGTCAAGACTACATAATTTATTCAAAAGAAACATCAAACGAACAATTTGGCCGTGTTCGGATCAAAATTATCGTGCTACAGGATGGACTGACGGACTAGCTACATGTGAGGGTGTCACTCTATGTTTGGTTGCAACGCTCGGACAGCCACAAACAAACTTGTGTGGCTGCGAACAAGTGAGGGCGACAAGGTGGAGGGTCGGAACCGTTGATACGCCGGGAAGACAATGATTAGATAGCGTCTGCTGATCAGACTTTTTCGATCTATAGTATAAATTAGTCTAGCTAGCTGGCTAGAACAGAATACCATGGCGGCGCTCAACGAACAAGACGAGCTCGCCATGACCACCAAGGAGATCACGAGATGCTTCAAGCCCAGGTCGAGCTCTACCACCAGTGCTTCGCGTGCGTCAAGTCGTTGGCGCTCAAGGCCGCCACAGAGCATTGTGTTAGTGGACGGTAAAAATCGGACTTTGCTATTACAGGTTTCAGGGACTGTCACGTGTCATCATTTGATTTGGATTAAAGGGAGGAAGGGTCCCACCCTCCCTGAAACTCAGGGGGCGGAGAAGTTAATTTGCACTAAGGCCTCTATAAAGTCCCATTGTTTGCCGGTGAGTATAGGATTATTGGTAGTGGTCCCACTTTGGTCAGGCATTGGCGAAGCTGCTGGCTTGCGTGGCCGGAGGGCCGGCCGTGGCTTCCGCATGGTGCGGGTGGCTACGTTGGCTGCAATGTGGCCTGTTCCGTGGTGGCAGCAGGGGTGGTGTGGTGGACCATCTCGTTAGAGGTTGACCGCCGGTTAGCTCCGCGAGGTGTGGTTGGCTCCGACGGTCTCGGTGCCTCTTCCAAGATGGACAACTTTGTTGGCGGTGACAATTGGTAGGCTTGCTGGCACCGGTGCGGGATGATGTGCGACCGAGGTGTTGTGGGAGCTGGGGTGAAGACCTTGTCTTGACCTTATGCCGTCACCAGCAATGGCGGCGGCCGTGGCCGTCGTAGACCTCCCTGGAGGCATCACTTATTTGCTGCCGCACCCCTCCTGCACGGATCCGGCCGTCGCGTCCTCTCTAGATGAAACCCTTCATTTTGTGTTCCGACGATGGTGGCACATTGGTGTGTCGTTTTTCTACTTGGGGGCCTTGTCTCGGAGCTCTACATCAGCAAGCGTGACCGGTGGTTTGTGGCGATTGTGGAGTTCTTACTTTTGTGACAAGGATGAAGGTGGGAGTGATGTCGGTGAGGCGGCAATGGTTGTAGCACTACATGAATCAACTATTTTGCCGTCTGCCACGGCGGACGGCAAAGGCATGAACGGCGGACGGCAAAGGCCTTTGCCGTCAGCCGCGGACGGCAAAAGGCTCCGGCAAAGTAGGCTACAGTAAACAGCTACTTTGCCGTCTGCTTCCTGGCGGCTGACGGCAAAGGACCTTTGCCGTCTGCGGCGGACGGCAAAGAGAGCGGACGGCAATAATTGCGGTGTCAGTCCGTTAAGTGGCTAACGGCAGGCCTTTGCCGTCCGCCGCTGACGGCAAAATTTCTAGTGTCTTTGTCGTCCGCCGTATGATGTCATCTACACGTCACTACATGGCAGGTTCTTTGCCGTCCGCCACTGATGGCAAAGTCTTTGCCGTCTCCCACTGTAGGCAAACTGACCAAATCGGTCAGCTCCCAGGAAGCACAGCTGGATGCCACGTGTCTTCTTTGCCGTCGGTGGCAGATGGCAAAGAGCCTGCCATGTTGGCTCTTTTATCTGTTTTTTATTCAATCCAACAATTTTCATCACAAATATATATGACATATATAGATATATTTCAAAAGGCCATTACAGAGCAAACATATAAGATATCCAACACATAACTTCATCATCCAACCATATATATTACATGCATAGTTCCATCATACATAACAAGTTCAACATAGAGGCATCCAACCATATATATTACAATAGTTTCATCCAACGATACATGCATAGTTCAACGATACGAAAGAAACAGAGAAAGGGATAAGGAGCACTCCATCTATGCAAGCTTTCCTCAAGTGAATGAAATCTGCAAAATGAAAAATAAGAAAGTTAGAACAAGAAGAGTAGAACAAGAAGAAGAGTAGAACAAGAAGAAGACTAGAACAAGAAGAGTAGAACAAGAAGAGTAGAACAAGAAGAAGACTAGAACAAGAAGAGTATGTCATTTATGAGCTAACTTACGTGACATGGATCATATATGAGCTAACTAAGTTGAAATGGGTCGTTTATGAGCTAGCTAAGGTGAAATGGATCATTTATGAGCTAACTTATTTGAAATGGGTCGTTTAGGAGCTAACTAAGGTCAAATGGATCGTTTTTGAGGTAACTAAGGTGAAATGGATCGTTTTTTAGCTAACTTAGGTGAAATGGATCATTTATGAGCTAACTTAGTTGAAATGGATCGTTTTTGAGCTAACTTAGGTGAAATGGATCATTCATGAGCTAATTTAGTTGAAATGGATCTTTTTGAGCTAACTTAGGTGAAATGGATCATTTAAGAGCTAATTTAGGTGAAATGGATCGTTTTTTAGCTAACTTGGTGAAATGGATCGTTTATGAGCTAAATTAGTTGAAATGGATTGTTTATGAGATAATCTAGGTAAGATGGGTCATTTTGGAGTTAACCTAGGAGAAATGGGTCATTTTAAAGCTAACGTAGGTAAAATGGATCATTTAGGAGCTAATCTAGGTAAAATGGGTCATTTTTGAGCTAACTTGGATGAACTGGATCATTTATAAGCCAACCTAGGTAAAATGGGCCATTTTAGAGCTAACTTAGGTAAAATGGATCGTCTATGAGCTAACTAAGCTAATTATGCAATTTTTGACATAAGTAAGCTAAGTACAGATCGTTTTAGAGCTAACTTAGGTAAAATGGATGGTTTTGGAGGTCAGTAAGCTTATTAAGTCATTCTGGAGGAGAAGAAGCTAAGTCTAGGTCATTATGGTAAGCATTGGAGGAAATAAAGCTAAGTCTAGGTCTTTATGCATGTGTTAAGCAAAACACTAGATAAACTTACCAAGATCCAGGAGGTGTAGGAGCGGGGTGGCTCGTGTCGGTAGATGGAGAAGGATCGTGCGATGCTTGTCAGGAGTTACGCTGCACCAAGGATCATTTCCAATGTCTTGTTAGCATGATGACACTCAAATGTTAAGACTAGCAAGTAATGTCCATTCAAATAAAACTCACCGTGGTCCCAGGAGCAATCACTGGCATCGGCGAAGCGGTCTGACCTATCTTCTCGCACACAGACTGCACATTTGGTTTTGACGACTCAGTCATACTAGTTAGTAATGAGACAAACACTACATGAATGTTTTGGCTAATCTGCAGAAGAAACTTACCACAAGGAGCTCGTACATGGCCCTTGCCTGCATGTCATTCCGTGCCCTCTCCTCCTCCATCATCTTTGTCATCCTCTCCTCCAACTTCCGCTGCCTCTCCGCCGCCTCCGCCAGAAGTTTCTCCGTTCTATCTCTCTCACTCTGTATAGCAGCCTGCAACACCACTCACATGACCATTTGTAATCATTGATGGAAGCGCACACAATGTAATTAATGGAGAAAGATAACTGAGTACGTATCACTAACCTTGATGGCGAGTTGCACTGGCCGTTCACAAGGCCTTATCTCAGGAGCGGAGCTCGACTGGCGCACCTTGATCTCCGGGAGAGTGCTAGGACAACGGATAAGTCCATCTCCAATGGCTATGGAGCCATGGGACCTCCCGCCACCAGATAACATCACCAGCTCTGGATCAATGGGACCCTGGCTCGGGTTAAAGTCCTCCCCTTTCCTTGCCTTCCCCTCATCTCTATATCTCACGAGGTTGTTGTGGGAGGAGATGTTGGTGAAGTTGTTTGCATCATCGAGGTCAGACTGATAGAAAGCCTTGACTTTCTTGAAAGAGGCGGTGTGGGCCATGGCATGCAGGTCGTACACCTCTGGCACCTTATCCGCCTTATTGTAGCGTGCCTGAAAGAGAGAAACAATGAAAATTAGTAATTAAAGGGCTCAAGCTAGCATGATGAATGAATTGCATGAATCATGAAGCAAACCACATACCCAGTTGCGCCCGAACTGATATAAGTTGGAGCTGCCTTGATGGTGTGGCACACCTTCCATTTGGGCACGTTTGTCCTTGGCCTCGTTGTGGAGGGCTAGCCATTGTTTTGAGCACCACTCATCGACCAACACCTCCCAACAATCCATCCGATCCGCACACCATCTTGGAGGCGCCTAAGTTAGCAAATAAAAACTTGAGCGCTACGGCTAAGAATTACTAAATGAAGGAACTTAAGTAGAGAAGGCCTTAAGAATTACCTTCATGTACTGCTCCTTACTCAGGAAATTATCGCGGCACGCCGGCTTGGTCTTCTTGATACCACGCAAGGCGTAGTAGTCTCGAACAGTCTGCACCCGAGCCTCGTGCCGTAAGTTCTGGAGTAGGCGCTTGCAGACGTTCTCGATAACATGTGCCGCGTCCTCCTCGTATCCCTCCTCACACCTGTAGAATGTCTGCAATCAAATGAGACAATATTGATTAGTACAATTAATAACTAGCTAGTTGAAGATTTTTAAATGTGTAAAGGAGAAATTACCCAGAACTTTCTGATCACCATGTCTGCCCTCGTGTCGCACACGACACCGTCGATAATCTCATCCGGCGGGGCCGGGGCAGCCACGTAGTGCTCCCAGCTCAATCCAAGCTCTGGAAGCCGACCCTCACCAGGCAACGTGACAAACCCCGGGAAGTTTTGCCGGCAAAGAACTCCAAGGACGGAGTTGGGCCGGCGGACACTATGATGGTGGTCCCAACCCCTGCAGCATGACAAGGCCAATGCATTAGTTATTTGAAGAAACGTGAATGCAGAAGGTACAAAAATATTAAATGCACTTACGTACCTCTCCCCATCAGGGAAAATCAAGCACCTCTGCTCGCGGGTCACCGGCACGGACGGGAGACGTGTAGCACCACGCTGGTAGACGTTGCCCCCTCCTCCCCCTCCTCATCAGTCGGCTCCCCGCCATCATCAGCATGGCCACTCGGCTCCCCGCCATGCTCGGGCTGACCTGGCCAGGTACCCCATCCAGACGTGTGCTCCTCCGGGGTCTCGTGGGCCGAAGGCCCGTCGCCCCGAGGCTCGTGGGCCGAAGACTCGTGGACCGGAGTCCATGCAGCCTCCTCCTCAGACGAGTCCACCCTAGCAGTCACGTGCTCGGGTGAAACAGCTGGGGGTGGCGGCGAGGAAGGCGCCGTAGCAGTCACCGTACGTCCTCTCCCGCGACCACGTGCTCCAGCTCCTCTCTTCTTCTTACCTCGTCCCCTGCTGGGCACCGCGGTCGACGAAGAAGGGCCCGGCGGTGTCGCCATACTGTCCAGCAACGCTCGGCGGAGAGGTGCGTGTGGAATGGAAGACCTCGCACCACGCGCCGATGAAGAAGGGTCCTCGGCGCGCTCTCGACCAGCGCCCACCATCTTTCAACACCTGCCATGACAAAGAATAAACGAAATTAGTACAACATAAAAAAAGTACCGACATGAATAATAATATGTATATCACTTAAGTGTATCATCATCAAGTACAACATAAAAAAATGGAATACCTGACACTACTAATAATCTTGATCAGTATCATCAATAAATGCATAATTATCACCATCACTATAATCAATGATGGGCTCATAGGGTTCATTGGCATCAACATGTGCAAGGCCACCTTGACGTAATCGGTCAATCATTGACAAGTCATCCGCAGCAGTAACCTCTTCTTGTTCCGGCTCTTCTTGTTCCTCCTCTCGGGTGATGTCGGATTCATTGTCGCTGTCTACTTCAATGTTTTGGGGTGAAGTATAGCGGTTCTTGAAACGCTTTTTGGAAAGACGTGTCTCTTGGAAGAATTCTCCTTCATATGTGTCTGTGCTAACGTGAGGTTCATAATCCTCTTCCTTTGGGGGAGAAAGTCTAGCACGTGGTGGCACTTCATAAACGACATCCCAACCTTTCAGATTTGGATTAGTTTGGCAGGCCCACGGTAGATAGAATACTTGGGTCGCCTGTTGAGCCATAATATAGACATCAGGAACATCTAAATGAGTGCTTTGGTTGATTTCAACTAGCCCTATATGTTCATGAGTCCTTCTAGTCTCCTTCGGCTGAAACCAATAACATTTGAAGACTACGACATTCGGTGGGTTTTCACCATAGAACAGAAGTTCATAAATTGCTTCAACTCTCCCATAATACTCGGTACCTCCTTCGCCGATAGCAGATACACAACAATTTGTAGACTTTCGGTCGGCCATAGATAGCTCTATGCCATAGGTACGAAAGCGATACCCGTTGATGTCGTACTTGTCAAATGAACGGACCTTATAGTCAAAACCATTAGCGACTTGTCTCAATTCGGCGTCCATAGAATCTGAATTAGCCTACAAGTTTAATATGAAAGGATTGTTGCATTATGCACAAATTAGCGAATGAAATGAAATTGTCTAATAGAAATTACCGTTTGTTTGAACCAAGAGATGAAACCGGGATAGCCACCTCCTTGCTTTGCGAGAAGCTCATACTCTTCGACAGAATTCTTTTGGATCTCCGCTCCATACGAGAATATGGCGACGTATCGACTGTATGACATATCCAGGAGTAAGAGTAGTTCAAAGGACATAGAAGTTGCGAAACAATGTACCGAGAACTTACTCGATGTACGGCCGCACTTCTATCAGGTTGTTGAAGATATACAACGAAATGGTCCGCCATTCTTCGTTATCCAAAGATACTGGATGTGAAACACTAGCTGGTGCGAGATTCCCTTTGAATAGGCTGAGGTTGGATCCACCCTTTTTAGGCTCGTCAGCATTGTACCGAGGCTTCGGATTATGCAAATGACGATTTTTGGCTTCGTAGTGCGCTGTTACGAAGTTTGCCACCTCCTCTGTGATGAATGCCTTAGCCATCGATGCTTCAATTCTACGTTTATTTTTACATTTTTCTCGAAGCGTCTTCTGCATCCTCTCAGTTGGCTAGCACCAACGATTTTGCACGCCCCCCCCCCCCAATCTTGCCTCGGTCGGGAGATGCAAAATCAAATGCTGCATTGGATTAAAGAAGCCCGGTGGAAAGATCTTCTCTAACTTGCAGATCAACTCCGGCGCCAACTCTTCCTTTTCTTCTAGCACGCCAGGCGATAGTTCTTTCGCACAAAGAACACGGAAGAAATAGCTGAGTTCTGCCAGTACTAGCAATTCATCCTCAGGGATGAAGCCACGCAACATCACCGGCATTACCCGCTCAATCCATATGTGCCAATCATGACTCTTGAGACCAAATATCTTCAGTTTATCAAGATTCGCTCCCCTCTTTAGATTCGCTGCATACCCATCGGGGAACATCAACTGCTGTTGCACCCACAAGAGAATTTCCCTCATAGCTGGCCTTCCAAGATTGAACCATGCCTTTGGCTTCGTCCAGTTCTGCTTTCCTTTCGGTTCTTTCATGTTTTGTAACGGCCTATCACATAGCGCCTCCAGATCGACTCTAGCCTTAGTATTATCCTTTGACTTCCCATCTATGCCGAACAATGTACCAAAAAGTGCCTCGGCGATATTCTTCTCAGTGTGCATCATGTCGATGTTGTGTGAGTAAAGGAGGTCTTTGAAGTAAGGAAGATCCCATAAGCATGTTTTGTGAGTCCACGCGTGCTTAGTATTATACCCCTTGAAGTACCCTGGACGTTGTGGATCTGGCTCGAGAGCGTTTAACTGATCCAGGGTCTGTTGGCCTGTCAATGCAGGTGGTGCAGAGTTTTTGACAACTCTACCCCTGATGAAGTTCTTCTTGTCTTTCCTGAACTTATGGCGAGGATCTAGGAACTATCTATGCATGTCGAAGCAAGAAAACTTGCGACCGGCCTGAAGCCAACGAAACTCAAGAGCTCCCTTGCATGTGGGGCACGGGAAGCTTCCATGCACACACCAACCAACAAATAGCGCATACGCCGGCAAGTCATGCGTCGAGTACATGTACCAGACACGCATTATGAAGTTCCGTTTGCTAAAGGCATCGTATGTCTTGAACCCATTATCCCAGGCTTCTTGCAATTCGTCCTTAAGCGGCTGCATGTACACATTCATATTTTTGCCCGGATAGTTGGGTCCTGGAATTATCCACGTCAGGAAAATGTTCTTTCTTTGCATAATCTGTCCGGGGGGAGATTGAGTGGAAAGACAAATACGGGCCAACAACTGTATTGGGCTGCCGTCATACCAAACACACTGAACCCATCCGTGCTGATGCCGACTCGAGGATGCCTCGGATCTGCCGCTTTGTCAGCATGTAATTCATCAAACTTTTTCCACGCAACACCATCCGATGTGTGTACCATCATCAGATTCCCATCTGCATCTAGTTCGGTTCTTTTGCCTGTTTTGTGCCATGTCATCTGTCTGGCCGTCTCTTCGACCATGAAAAGACATTGAAGTCTTGGTACGATTGGCATATACCGAAGAACACTAACGGGGATTTTGGTCTGTGTCTTCTCACCCATACCGTTGTCTACCACAATATACCTGGAAGACTTGCAAATGGGACAATAGTTCAAGTCCGCATAGTCAAGCCTAAATAAGGCACATCCTTTCTCACAGGCATGTATCTTCTCATAGGGCATCTT
>NW_025225180.1:58219-62245 GCF_018294505.1 Triticum aestivum | reverse complement strand
TATGGAAAACAGATCTCAGACTTAGTGACATTAACACTTGTCTGGAATTTCAGATCAGATAGCACTCTTCGGAGCAACAAAACTACATGCTACAGGACCTGAACATGGCAAAGTAAAGCATGGCATGGAGCTACTCAAAGGGCTTAACAAAAGTCCCTTAGTGACCTTGAGCCAAAAGGGATCAGAAAATACAATTGCAAGCATGTGAACATGGCAAAAACATAATCAGTTCTCAGACTTAGTGAAAACTGGAGCATGCTGAAACAAATATCAAGTAGGCATGTTTACGAGCTCGATGCACTCACTACGGAGCAAGTCATGACAAACCAAGCATACACCCATCAAGAATACACAAAATTCAAGCTAGACATGGCAAGAACAATAGCATAGCATGCACGGATCAACTACAACATCCTCGGCAAAATCGCTAACAAGTAGACAATCTGCCTAGATTCACGAAGTAGCAAAAGTAGAGCTCGATTTACTCAAGCTAGGGTGCTCCATAATTGCAAACAAAAACATGGATGGATAGAGAACTATAAGATTAACAAAACATCCTTACTGATCATCCTCAAAAGAGGCCCGGAACACTAGGAAACAACATGAACATATGGCCATATGAGATAAACAGGTCAAGGACTTGGTGGAAATGCTAAGTCCCTGAAATGCGCATTACCAAGTGCCTCACTTTGCAAGCTTGTGCTAGTCACCACACACATCACAAAAATACATGGGTTGCACCTCTGGAAAGATGGGAAACCCCTTAACAAAACATATGTAGAGCTCCTGGGCATATCATGCACACAATAATCATGGCAAAAATGACAAATATCTAAATGGAGCAGCAGATCTGACAAATAACTCAAGTAGCACTCTTCTAACATCATTTCGGGCAACAAGATGAGCTCAAATGAAAATGATGCAATGGAAAGAAATGATGTACTCTCTGAGGCGAACATTTTGATATGCTATACGCTCAAATCGGAGCCACGGATGCAGAGTTACGATGTGATGAACAGGAGCAAATGGATCTGGGAATTTCGGTGACTTAGTAGAAAATGGACCTTCGCAGAAAGTCAACGCGGGCGGCGGATCTCGCCGGAATCCCACCGGAGTTGGCCGGAGAGGTTATGAAGGCGCCGGACCGGGCCGTGGGCAGCGGGGAAGGACGAGGGAGGCCGGATCTGAGCGGGGACAAGCCAGATCCGGGCGGAGGGCTCCGGTCCCTAGTGGAGGCGGTCCATGGCGACGCCGGCGACGACAGAGCTTGGACGCGGTGGCGGCGGAGGTTGATGGCGGCTCCGGCAGTTGGGGACGAGCGGTGGCGGAGCGGATCCGCGAGATAGGGCGACGGGGAGCTGCGGGGCGAACCCGGTGTCGTCTTGGCGCGTGGTAGGTGGCGACGCGAGGGATGGCGCTTCCATGGCGGCGGCGGTGGAGCTCGCCGGCGGCGAACGGTGGCGGGGAACCCGAGCGGCGGCGGCGGGGCACTCGGGCCCGCATGGCGCAACGGCGGATGCGGTCTTGCTCAATCGGGCCCGCGATGGGCTCCGCGGGCCGCGCGGTGGAGGAGGGAGGCGGCGACACATGGCGGCGCGCAAGTGGAGGAGGGAAGCGGCGGCGCTGAGGTGGCGGCTCCCGATTGGTCCGGGTGAGCTGGCGGCAGCACGGACATGCCCGGCGATGCGAGAGGAGCGGGGCTAGGGTTCATCCGCGAAAATTTCGGGGATGGCCACATATATATAGGTAGAGGGAGCTAGGAGAGTCCAAATGAGGTGCGGTTTTCGGCCACACGATCGTGATCGAACGACCGAGATGATGGAGGAGGTTTAGGTGGGTTTTGGGCCAAATTGGGGCGTGTTGGGCTGCTACACACACGAGGCCTTCTCGGTCCCTCGGTTAACCGTTGGAGCATCAAACGAAGTCCAAATGGTACGAAACTTGATAGGCGGTCTACCGGTAGTAAACCAAGGCCGCTTGGCAAGTCTCGGTCCAATCCGGAAATGTTTAACCCCCACACATGAAAAGAAGGTAGAAGTGACCACCGGAGGAGAACGGAACGCCGGAATGCAAAACGGACAACGGGGAAAATGCTCGGATGCATGAGACGAACATGTATGCGAAAGAAATGCACATGATGACATGATATGAAATGCATGACACGCAAGCAATGACAAGGCAACAACAGTGAATAACTAGAAGACACCTGGCACATCAGTCTCGGGGCGTTACAGCTTAGCACACAAGATGTATGTGTTTTCTCTTCTTCGTTTCTAGTAGATATTTCTATTGTTTCGTATTTGGTAATTTTACTTCTTGTTGTATTTCACATTTTCTTTCACCAATGAAAAAGTGTATTGCATGTTTTGTTGTATTCCTTTATATCAAGAAAAACAAAATTCAATTTTGAGAGTTTAGACCAGTAAAACCAAATGGGCCATTTTTCTCATATACCAAATATAAACTGGTTAGACCTCACTCTTTAGCTAGACCAACATTTCTAATTGGTATGTCCTGTTATGGTGGTAGGGATAGTGGATGCCTACTTATGTCCATGTCTGCAACATGATTCCAGAAATTCGTAGGTGCATGCACTTTCCTAGCTGTGTCAGCCTCCTGTTTAAGTTCCTATCTCCGAAGTTGTTGGATCCTGCACGAGGGTGCAACAAGCTTTAAGTTTTGGTTTCTAAAACTAATGGTTTTGTCGGTCGTAACTCCGAAACTTACAATTTTGACTGTCAATTGTACCAAGGTTCAGAGTTCAAACTTAACTTAAGATTTTGTCGGTCGTAGGTTTTGAAACTTACGATTTTGTCGGCTGCTCATACCATGTTTCTGAAATTGAAAATTATTGAAATGTTAGAAACTTAAAAAAAATTCAAAATGGATCTCCATTGAAAGCCCTCATCACCAGAAACAAGGATATGAAATCACAACCTAATTGGCCTTTTGGTTCAAAAGATATGAAAGATTAAAAATTAAAAGCCAAAAGAAAAAGGGGGTTGTGTGTTCTAGCACCCGTGTGCCACAAATTCCTTCCCAAAATGATTCGACGGTCCATGTGTAGCACTGGACGTGTAGATAGTATGGTAATTCTAAAGGAAATATGCCCTAGATGCAATAATAAAGTTGTTATTTTATCTTTCCTTATTCATGATAAAGGTTTATTATTCATGCTAGAATTGTATTGATCGGAAACTTAAATACATGTGTGAATACATAAACAAATACCGTGTCTCTAGTAAGCCTCTACTAGACTAGCTCGTTGATCAAAGATGGTTAAGGTTTCCTAACCATAGACATGTGTTGTCATTTTAAAATGGGATCACATAATTAGGAGAATGATGTGATGGACAAGACCCATCCATTAACTTAGCATATTGATTGTTCAGTTTTATTGCTATTGCTTTCTTCATGTCAAATACATATTCCTTCGACTATGAGATTATGCAAATCCCGGATACCGAAGGAATACCTTGTGTGCTATCAAACGTCACAACGTAACTGGGTAATCATAAATATGCACTACAGGTATCTCCGAAGGTGTTTGTTGAGTTGGCATACATCGAGATTAGGATTTCTCACTCCGAGTATCGGAGAGGTATCTCTGGGCCCTCTCGGTAATACACATCATAAGATTGCAAGCAAATGACTAAGCAGTTAGTTACAAGGTTATGTATTATGAAACGAGTAAAGAGACTTGCCGGTAACGACATTGAACTAGGTATGAAGGTACTGACCGAATCTCGGGCAAGTAACATACCGACGGACAAAGAGAATTACGTGTGTTGTTATAAGGTTTCACCGATAAAGATCCTCGTAGAATATGTAGGAATCAATATGTGCATTCAGGTTCCGCTATTGGTTATTGAACGGAGAGGTGTCTCGGTCATGTCTACATAGTTCTCAAATCCGTAGGGTCCGCACGCTTAACGTTCGTTGATGATATAGTGTTATATGAGTTATATGATTTGGTGACTGAATGTTGTTCGGAGTTCCTAATGAGATCACGGACATGACGAGGAG
>NW_025225180.1:54183-58209 GCF_018294505.1 Triticum aestivum | reverse complement strand
TATGGAAAACAGATCTCAGACTTAGTGACATTAACACTTGTCTGGAATTTCAGATCAGATAGCACTCTTCGGAGCAACAAAACTACATGCTACAGGACCTGAACATGGCAAAGTAAAGCATGGCATGGAGCTACTCAAAGGGCTTAACAAAAGTCCCTTAGTGACCTTGAGCCAAAAGGGATCAGAAAATACAATTGCAAGCATGTGAACATGGCAAAAACATAATCAGTTCTCAGACTTAGTGAAAACTGGAGCATGCTGAAACAAATATCAAGTAGGCATGTTTACGAGCTCGATGCACTCACTACGGAGCAAGTCATGACAAACCAAGCATACACCCATCAAGAATACACAAAATTCAAGCTAGACATGGCAAGAACAATAGCATAGCATGCACGGATCAACTACAACATCCTCGGCAAAATCGCTAACAAGTAGACAATCTGCCTAGATTCACGAAGTAGCAAAAGTAGAGCTCGATTTACTCAAGCTAGGGTGCTCCATAATTGCAAACAAAAACATGGATGGATAGAGAACTATAAGATTAACAAAACATCCTTACTGATCATCCTCAAAAGAGGCCCGGAACACTAGGAAACAACATGAACATATGGCCATATGAGATAAACAGGTCAAGGACTTGGTGGAAATGCTAAGTCCCTGAAATGCGCATTACCAAGTGCCTCACTTTGCAAGCTTGTGCTAGTCACCACACACATCACAAAAATACATGGGTTGCACCTCTGGAAAGATGGGAAACCCCTTAACAAAACATATGTAGAGCTCCTGGGCATATCATGCACACAATAATCATGGCAAAAATGACAAATATCTAAATGGAGCAGCAGATCTGACAAATAACTCAAGTAGCACTCTTCTAACATCATTTCGGGCAACAAGATGAGCTCAAATGAAAATGATGCAATGGAAAGAAATGATGTACTCTCTGAGGCGAACATTTTGATATGCTATACGCTCAAATCGGAGCCACGGATGCAGAGTTACGATGTGATGAACAGGAGCAAATGGATCTGGGAATTTCGGTGACTTAGTAGAAAATGGACCTTCGCAGAAAGTCAACGCGGGCGGCGGATCTCGCCGGAATCCCACCGGAGTTGGCCGGAGAGGTTATGAAGGCGCCGGACCGGGCCGTGGGCAGCGGGGAAGGACGAGGGAGGCCGGATCTGAGCGGGGACAAGCCAGATCCGGGCGGAGGGCTCCGGTCCCTAGTGGAGGCGGTCCATGGCGACGCCGGCGACGACAGAGCTTGGACGCGGTGGCGGCGGAGGTTGATGGCGGCTCCGGCAGTTGGGGACGAGCGGTGGCGGAGCGGATCCGCGAGATAGGGCGACGGGGAGCTGCGGGGCGAACCCGGTGTCGTCTTGGCGCGTGGTAGGTGGCGACGCGAGGGATGGCGCTTCCATGGCGGCGGCGGTGGAGCTCGCCGGCGGCGAACGGTGGCGGGGAACCCGAGCGGCGGCGGCGGGGCACTCGGGCCCGCATGGCGCAACGGCGGATGCGGTCTTGCTCAATCGGGCCCGCGATGGGCTCCGCGGGCCGCGCGGTGGAGGAGGGAGGCGGCGACACATGGCGGCGCGCAAGTGGAGGAGGGAAGCGGCGGCGCTGAGGTGGCGGCTCCCGATTGGTCCGGGTGAGCTGGCGGCAGCACGGACATGCCCGGCGATGCGAGAGGAGCGGGGCTAGGGTTCATCCGCGAAAATTTCGGGGATGGCCACATATATATAGGTAGAGGGAGCTAGGAGAGTCCAAATGAGGTGCGGTTTTCGGCCACGCGATCGTGATCGAACGACCGAGATGATGGAGGAGGTTTAGGTGGGTTTTGGGCCAAATTGGGGCGTGTTGGGCTGCTACACACACGAGGCCTTCTCGGTCCCTCGGTTAACCGTTGGAGCATCAAACGAAGTCCAAATGGTACGAAACTTCATAGGCGGTCTACCGGTAGTAAACCAAGGCCGCTTGGCAAGTCTCGGTCCAATCCGGAAATGTTTAACCCCCACACATGAAAAGAAGGTAGAAGTGACCACCGGAGGAGAACGGAACGCCGGAATGCAAAACGGACAACGGGGAAAATGCTCGGATGCATGAGACGAACATGTATGCGAAAGAAATGCACATGATGACATGATATGAAATGCATGACACGCAAGCAATGACAAGGCAACAACAGTGAATAACTAGAAGACACCTGGCACATCAGTCTCGGGGCGTTACAGCTTAGCACACAAGATGTATGTGTTTTCTCTTCTTCGTTTCTAGTAGATATTTCTATTGTTTCGTATTTGGTAATTTTACTTCTTGTTGTATTTCACATTTTCTTTCACCAATGAAAAAGTGTATTGCATGTTTTGTTGTATTCCTTTATATCAAGAAAAACAAAATTCAATTTTGAGAGTTTAGACCAGTAAAACCAAATGGGCCATTTTTCTCATATACCAAATATAAACTGGTTAGACCTCACTCTTTAGCTAGACCAACATTTCTAATTGGTATGTCCTGTTATGGTGGTAGGGATAGTGGATGCCTACTTATGTCCATGTCTGCAACATGATTCCAGAAATTCGTAGGTGCATGCACTTTCCTAGCTGTGTCAGCCTCCTGTTTAAGTTCCTATCTCCGAAGTTGTTGGATCCTGCACGAGGGTGCAACAAGCTTTAAGTTTTGGTTTCTAAAACTAATGGTTTTGTCGGTCGTAACTCCGAAACTTACAATTTTGACTGTCAATTGTACCAAGGTTCAGAGTTCAAACTTAACTTAAGATTTTGTCGGTCGTAGGTTTTGAAACTTACGATTTTGTCGGCTGCTCATACCATGTTTCTGAAATTGAAAATTATTGAAATGTTAGAAACTTAAAAAAAATTCAAAATGGATCTCCATTGAAAGCCCTCATCACCAGAAACAAGGATATGAAATCACAACCTAATTGGCCTTTTGGTTCAAAAGATATGAAAGATTAAAAATTAAAAGCCAAAAGAAAAAGGGGGTTGTGTGTTCTAGCACCCGTGTGCCACAAATTCCTTCCCAAAATGATTCGACGGTCCATGTGTAGCACTGGACGTGTAGATAGTATGGTAATTCTAAAGGAAATATGCCCTAGATGCAATAATAAAGTTGTTATTTTATCTTTCCTTATTCATGATAAAGGTTTATTATTCATGCTAGAATTGTATTGATCGGAAACTTAAATACATGTGTGAATACATAAACAAATACCGTGTCTCTAGTAAGCCTCTACTAGACTAGCTCGTTGATCAAAGATGGTTAAGGTTTCCTAACCATAGACATGTGTTGTCATTTTAAAATGGGATCACATAATTAGGAGAATGATGTGATGGACAAGACCCATCCATTAACTTAGCATATTGATTGTTCAGTTTTATTGCTATTGCTTTCTTCATGTCAAATACATATTCCTTCGACTATGAGATTATGCAAATCCCGGATACCGAAGGAATACCTTGTGTGCTATCAAACGTCACAACGTAACTGGGTAATCATAAATATGCACTACAGGTATCTCCGAAGGTGTTTGTTGAGTTGGCATACATCGAGATTAGGATTTCTCACTCCGAGTATCGGAGAGGTATCTCTGGGCCCTCTCGGTAATACACATCATAAGATTGCAAGCAAATGACTAAGCAGTTAGTTACAAGGTTATGTATTATGAAACGAGTAAAGAGACTTGCCGGTAACGACATTGAACTAGGTATGAAGGTACTGACCGAATCTCGGGCAAGTAACATACCGACGGACAAAGAGAATTACGTGTGTTGTTATAAGGTTTCACCGATAAAGATCCTCGTAGAATATGTAGGAATCAATATGTGCATTCAGGTTCCGCTATTGGTTATTGAACGGAGAGGTGTCTCGGTCATGTCTACATAGTTCTCAAATCCGTAGGGTCCGCACGCTTAACGTTCGTTGATGATATAGTGTTATATGAGTTATATGATTTGGTGACTGAATGTTGTTCGGAGTTCCTAATGAGATCACGGACATGACGAGGAG
>NW_025225180.1:51825-53976 GCF_018294505.1 Triticum aestivum | reverse complement strand
ATAAAGGTGGCTGGCGGGTGTCTATTTCTCCTACTTTAGTTGAATTGAATTTGACTACGGCCGGTCCTTGAAGAAGGTTAAAACAACAAACTTGATGAATCACCATTGTGGTTTTTGCGTAGTTAAGAATGGTTCTTGCTAGAAGCCCGCAGCAGCCACGTAAAACATGCAACAAAAAAATAGAGGGCGTTTAACTTGTTTTTGTAGGGCATGTTGTGATGTGATATGGTCAAGACGTGATGTGATATATGGTGATGTATGAGATGCTCATGTTTTGTAATATCGAAAACCGGCAGGAGCCTTAGGGTTGTCTCTTTATTGTATGAAATCCAAACGCCATGTAATTGCTTTATCTGGGCAATCGTGCGAATCAACAGAACCAAAACCTTATGATGACTCAAACCCTGAAAACTAAGGGAAAAAAGTAGGGAAAACACAACAACTACCTCTGTGGTCAAAACATAAAACTTCATATTTCATGATAATCCTACCCGCCATTGTTCATACTAGGATGTGCAAATCATATATCAAAGAGAAAACTGAAAATGGGAAGTATACGCCAAATTGTCACAACTAAAAATGAAAAAACCCAAGGTAGTTGTCATTCAGAATCCAATAAGCTTCCTTGCGAAATAGTTGCCCATACTCCCAACATAAGGGAAGGATCAAAACAATATGAATGGATGGTCAAATGAAGATTAAACATCAGTATGTCATACATGCCGGAATTGCTCACTTAATAGCCAATTTAAAGTGACATGCATACACATGGTGTGGAATGAATTCTATTATAGTAAACTATGCTAACTTACTACTATAACAAAATATCCCAACAAAATACAATGGAAAGCTCGTAACACGTATAACTATACTAGATGAAAACTTTTAGTACAAGTTGCTATGAAATGCCAAACCTACCACTATAGCAAACAGTCCTAACATAGTACTATGGCAAACAATTACCACATGACACTAATTTAGATCAAAACTTTGTCTACAAGTTGCTAAGACTTCATAAAATCATATTACTATAGGAAACAGTCCTAACATAGTACTATGGATAACTATTACCACATGGCACGCAATTAGAGGACAATATTAACGGAAAAAGAGATTACAATAAAAATAACAATATGGTAGTATGATTTGTTCCAGAAACTAGTATGTATGAACTTACAAGACAATGCAAGCACGTGCTTAATGACATGTTTGAAAAAATCCATCCAAAAATCTTAATCGCCACTATGAGGCTCATCATGTTATGTGGTAGACACATGAGATTGCTCAAGTCCGCTGGCGTCACATGGTTTTTCTCCCTGCATCTGCTTGCTCATAGACAATTGCAAAACATGGACCTTTACGACACACTCTCACCGGCGATCAGAAAACTGTGGAAGCTGCGGAATCTTAAGACTTGTTCCATACTACCACCTTACGCTCTGGTTCATTCCGACACAGGATTAATTTGAAGGTCTGGTCTAGATGTTTTCTTCCAGACTCCCTCTGTCAGTTTTTTAGATGCTACTTGTGTGAGTTGCCGGTAATGGGCCTGTCTTTTTTTCATACATAGTAGTATACCCACTTTTTTATAAAGAAAAAAATGTATATCATCTTTAGACACAATATCCATAAAACATACAACTTAGAGTCGTCGGTGTTCCACAACACAAAAAAGTCATCCGAGTTTTATCTATTTTTGCAAAAACTTCGAATGACCAGATATTAAGTAGCACATATCTTACTAAAACGCCCTTACATGAATTGAAAAATGCATCAAAGTCTTTGGGTTGTCCAAGTGTTCTTCCTCGTCCATTGGCTTTGTGTCGTAACCAAGATCCATTAGCAAAAGAACCAAAATCTCGCAACAAAGATCAATAGACATTCCAGGAAATTCAAGTAAACCTTAAAATCAACACTAATAATGGAGAGCAAAATATATTTTGCAATAATAGAACCAACAAATTACTAGAATGTTTTGTAGTACCTCAAGCAAAGCCCAATATTTCACCCATATAATCAGTGCCTTCTGTGATCTCAATACCCTAAAAGGTACTTCATTATTATACATGCTTCTGAAAAATATTAAAGGAAAAAAAGATTACAAACACAAAAACACTATGGTAGTGTTATTTGTTCCATAAACTAGTACAA
>NW_025225180.1:47870-51596 GCF_018294505.1 Triticum aestivum | reverse complement strand
GGTCGTTACTAAAGCCCTATGCCTTTAGTCCCGGTTCTTACACGAACTGGGACAGATGGGCCTCCACGTGGCCGGTACGGCGAGCCCAGGCATGAGGCCCTTTGGTGCTGGTTGGTGGCACCAACCGGGACCAATAGGCATCCACGCGTCAGCTGTTCAGGGGCTAGGTTTTTTGTTTTTTTTCTGAAGGGGGGGGGGGTTGGGGGTTTTGTATGGTAAATTAAGGTGTTTCATATATTGTGTTAGGTAGCTAATTAATTAATAGAGAGAAGTGTCCTCTCTTATCTCCGTGCTTGGTCGATGCTACGTACTATACGTATAGAGAGCACTCAACACGCTAGCTAGTAAGAAAAAATGAAGGAAACAGAAGATCGTCATGAACATATGCATACAGAGAGAAGTGATATCGACCTCTCCTTCTCCGAGAGATTGGTCGAACAACAAGTTTTCGTATATCTATCTGACGCTACTGGCTACATATATACAATATAAGATCTCTTACAATATAATCCCCTAATTATATATGAACACAGGGTCCACATGGTATTCTCCATCTTTATCGATCACGTGGTCAAGAAAGAATGCCGCCAATTTCTCTTGAATTCCTCGCATGCGATCTGGTGCTAGGAGTTCATCCCCCATCCGAAACATCTAATTTGAAGAAGGGGGTCAATACATATATATGAATGAATGAAACTCAACACAAAAGATGGTAATAAAGTAAAATTCTGAATATTATTGCTTACACACTTCATATTGTTTTTTAGTGTAGCCCCGCTCATAGGTCGTGTGGCGGATGGACTCGCAAACATAATATCCACAGTAATTATTCCCGGCTTCCTACCACAACCACTTTACAAGAAATAGAGGTCAATCAAACTGATAAGCAAGCATGCTAAATGGTATTGATGAAACTAGCACTTGAATCACTAGGAGATGCGCAGAACATGGTAGTAGTACTTACTTTCGGGTGTTTAAATTCCAGCTTCTTCGGCAGTCCCGGAGCTTTTGAGGTGAATTTTTTCCAAACCCTGCCAGACAAAGAAAACAATTACTTGATATCAGGAAGTGAACAAAGTTGCCAATATGGTGCCATAATGATCGATTTAACTTACTTCTCGAGAATTTGAGTCATGTCCGCATACTGCTTGGGATCTTTTCGTCTCAAGTCTAGGACGGTTACTAGTCCCTGCTCAAGCTTAATCTCTAGTAGAATATAGTGGAACCTGCGCACGCATGCATAACTCATCAATTACATTACTATAACCTCGACTAATAAGGGAAACCGAATATGCACAAGAAAGTAACACTCACTTGAAGTTGTAAGGAAAGAGTATTATAGCTTTCTTTTGATTTAATACGGACGATCGTAGCAAGTTGGCCTTGGTATCTTTTTCTGAAATTCAACCGAATATGCATCTATCATATTTGGGTCAATGAACCCAATATCACCGATTTATCTTTTCTTCAATTCGGCGATCTTCAATCTGCATAATATACTGAGGATAATTATAAATACATGCAATGAAAGAGCTGACCTATATATAGAGACTTAATGACAGAAGTAGTACTTACAGACAGTAGCAAGTGACCGTTAATTTATCGAGGGCCTTCTGATTGAAAAACTAGAAGTACTCCTCAAATGGAACATTGAACAGATCAGTTCCAACGAGGTCATGCTCCTCTTTAACTCTCAGCGTCAAAGTATTCGTCCCCCAGACTCTCTGCAGGTTTTCATGTACCAATCATGGAATCTTCGCATCACCGTTGTTAGAGACCTTTCATCTTTGATGCGAGGCTTCCCGTACTCGTATCTGTGTTCGTCCACCTCCAAGAATTCATAATGTACATCATCGGGCAGGTAATCTTCAAGATTGTTATAACTAGGAACCATCCTTGAATCATTAGCGACGATATCGCTAGACACCTTGAGCAGGGGGGGATGATTGGTTCACTTGTTCGTCGAGTTGGGCAATTTTTTTCCCAGCTCGTCGTTCCGCTAACCTTTGATCACTGATAGTACTTCCCGACCGCTCCGCTTCAATAATGATCTTTGTATAATGCGCTCATAGTTGCCTTCCGGCGGAAGACTTTGGTGGTTTCTTCAGGGCTTCCACAATGCACTTCGCTTTCACCGGATCTATCTTCTCCTCCTGACGTGGATGTTTCTTTGCTTTCACCCCTTCAAAGAATTTCCTCACTTCATCTCACATGATCTTCTCGTTTTCCTCCAGGGTCCTCTCGTATGGTAACTTATCTGGAGTCTTCAGAGAAGGACCGAATCTGTATTGCCTCCCGCCTCTGGCTATACTGCTAGACGCTGGAGCAGACGGACCGGCTGCGGCTATCTTCTTTCCCTGCATACGAGGCGGAGGAGGAGGAATATGACGCGCCGGAGAAGCTGGAGCAGCGGCAGGTCTCTTTCGCCCTTGCTGACGAGGCGGAGAAGGAGTAGGCTGGCTGCTCGGGCGCGCCGGCGTAGGAAGAGAAGGAGGCGGAGCGCCGGTGCAGACGGTGTCCTTCTTCCATCGGCATTCGGTCACCGGAGCCATCATAATCATGTCCTTCCTCCTCCATTGTTCGATCACCGTAGCCTACTTCTTCACCCTGTCCTTCCAGACCATCGGTTTCGTTGAGAAACGACATGACAACATCACTTCCGGTTATGATTATGTCCCCCAACACTGCATCTGTTGCTTCGTCTCGGGGGTGCTCCATAGTTTCTGAAAATAATTACAGCATGGCAATTATTATTCAAACATGACAGATGGATATATTAGTGGCAAACGTAGAACTAGCTAGCTAATCACCACAAGGAATCATATTAGTGGCCTCGACGCTTCTCTAGGGTTTGGGGTGGCCTCGGCAACGCTTCAAGGGTTTGGGGTGGCCTCGACGACAACACTCTTTTAACTTGGTAAATTAGGGTGGCACTAGTAGAAAACAGAGCTCTAAAACCGGTTCGTAAGGGCCTTTAGTGCCGGTTCCATTACCGGCACTAATTGGTGGGCACTAAAGCCCCCCCCCTTTAGTACCGGTTCAGCACGAACCAGCGCTAAAGTGCCGCTTAACTTTCGGGTTCTATTCTCCTTCGTTTCCAAGTCTGCACTTGTTGTTTTCCTGACAATAGTAAGATGTCAATCCTATTAACCCTCAGGAGTTTAGCTTGAGCATGAAGTCACACATTTCACTTTTTGAGTTTGAAACTATTATTCTAAAAAATAGTAATTATTTAGTAACACTAATATTTCTTGAATAAGTTTGACCATAGTTTGACCATAGTTTGACCAGATTTGACAAAAATTCAAAAAATTGAAATAATTATTTAGTAACACTAATATTCTTGAATAATTATGTAGTAACATTAATACTTCTTGAATAAGTAGTTTGACCAGATTTAACAAAAAAAAATTAAAAAAAACTTAAATTTGACCATATCTTTTTTTCCTTTTGGAATTTGAGGATTCTAAAAAATTGCAAACAGGCCGTAGGCGGTCTCCATCGGATGCAGATTTTCGTGCTGAATTTTTTGATATATTATACGTTTTTTCCGACATCGTATGCAAAAGTTATAGCCGTTTTACATTTTCCCTACACTTTTTGCAAAACATGTCCAAATTTAAGTTTTCAAATTTTCCTAACGTGTAGATGTAGTAATATAACTACCTCTCGAAGGATTTTATTTTTTGAAGTTTTTATCTTTTTTTTTGAATTTTTCAAAACTGA
>NW_025225180.1:46762-47582 GCF_018294505.1 Triticum aestivum | reverse complement strand
GGGGGGTAGAGTTTGAAAATTTCCCTATAGTGTCGGTTTGTGTCTTCAACCAGGACTATAGGTTAAGACTCTGTAGTGCCGGTTGGTGACACAAACTGGTACTATAGGTTAGACCTTTAGTACCGGTTTGTGTCACAAACCGTCACTAAAGGGGCTCGTGGGGCCCTGGCCTGACGCAAGCCTGCCACCACCCCTTTAGTACCAGTTTGTGGCACGAACCGGTACTAAAGGTTCATTACGAACCGGCACTAATGCATAGCCATTCGAACCGGCACTATTGATCACATTAGTGCCGGGTTTTTTACAAACCGGCGGCACTAATGTGCTTCACGTTTGACCCTTTTTCTACTAGTGTGGCCTCGAGAGAGTTTGTCGGGTAGGGGCGCGGCGGGAGGGGGTAGGAGTCCGACATCGTTTTTTTCTAGGGTTTGGGTGTCCTCGGGAGTTTTGGTCGAGCGAGAGGACCGGGTTTGGTGTGGCCTCGGCAATGTTTCATGTTTGTCTAGCTAGTGTCAAAGGATTCAACAAAACCCCTCGGCGTTCCTCGACCCTCGACCCCTCGACGACCCTCGTGCCTCGAACCATCGACGACCCTCGACCCCTCGGTAACCCTCGACCCTCTGCCCTAGTTCTCGACCCTCGACCGCTCGGCGATCCTCGACACCCTCATTCCCGATAAAAAAGAAGAAGAAGAAAAAGATGAGAAGAAGAAGGAATAGAGGAGTAGAAGAAAAAATAGATTTCCACTCCTCTATACCTTCTTCTTCTCCTCTTTTTTTCCTCCTCTTCTAATTTTTCCGACGCCCCCCTCATGTCATGT
>NW_025225180.1:44451-46635 GCF_018294505.1 Triticum aestivum | reverse complement strand
CCTCACTTTAACAAAGAACTACCTTAAAAAAAGACTTGATTCGCCGCGGGTGCTCGATCGGTGCGACGTGGACTCGGTGGAAACACTTTATGAAAATGCGGTGGTGGCCAGGACGGGCGGTTTTCTTTTCCTTCTTCATTTTTTCCTTTGTTTTTTCTTATATGTTTGCTTTCCTTTTCACTCTACATTTTCGAAAAAATAAAGTTTCTATACAAAAGTACACAATTTTTATGAACAAATTACAACATCTAAATTAACTACACATCTAAATAAATATAACTACACATCTGAAATTTTCCCAATCTTAAAACTAAACTAAACATAAACTAAAATAATCTAAAAAACATGTAAAAACATCTAAAAATAGCATCTAAAAACATCTAAAAAAACATCTAAGAACATCTAAAAATCTAATAGCACGATGCATGGGCGGAGGGGCACGACGGAGGGGCCGGCACCGGCGCGGGCGGGGCGGGGCAGGGGCGCAGGACAGGGGAGGGGCACGGGAGTAGGCTGGGGCTCGCAGGGGGCGGCGGGGCATGGTGGGCAGTGCGTCGGGGCCGGCAGAGGCGTGAGGGTCGACGCCGTCGTCAGGGCAGATGATGTCAGCGGCGACGTTGAGCATCCTGACGACGTCGGTGGCCGCGGCGATGGCGATGTTAAGCAGCCTGACGGCGTTAGTGGCGGTGGCAACAGCGAGGAGGAGCAGTGGCGTCGGGCGGCGATGGCGAGGAGGAGCAGTGGCGTTAGTGTTTTCTTATATACCCAGGGCATTGGTACCGGTTCGTGGCACCAACCGAGACCAATGCCACCTTTAGTCCCGGTTGGTGCCACCAACCGGGACCAAAGGTCTCTTTTCAGCAGCCCAAAGGGCGGGAAGTAGAGGCCTTTGGTCCTGGTTGGTGGCACCAACCGTGACTAAAGGGTGGGCATTGGTCCCGGTTGGTGCCACGAACAAAGACCAATTCCCCCGTTTAGTCTCGGTTGGTGCCACCAACCGGGACCAAAGGCCTTGCACAGCGGCGTGGTGGTGGGACTTTAGTCCCACCTCGCTAGTTGAGAGCGTTCGATGCCTGTTTATAAGCTCGGTTGCCTCTTCCCTTTCGAACTCCTCTGAATTGCAGGCCTATGGGTCAAATCTAACACTTCTATGCCTATGGGCCTACTGGGCCTTCTGCGGCCTGAATTCTGGCCCATGGATGTGTTTCTAGTCGTATTCAGGTCGTGGTGGCCCAGTAGGCGGCAATTTTTTTATTTTTTCTCAGTTTTTTTGTTTTCTTTTTTGCTTTATTTATTTTGTTTTGTTTCTACGTACAACAAAATACTTATTTGTTTTATTTTATTTTGTTTCTAATTACTTATTTATTTTATTTTATGATAATTCTTTTTGCTATTAAAATTTGTAACAAAAAAAGTTCTTTATGAAAATTCATTTTGCTTTTAATGATTTTGAACAGAAACTCAATGGATGGGTTTCTAGTCGTATTCAGGCCGTGGTGGCCCACTAGGTGGTAATTTTTTATTTTTTCTCAGTTTTTTTTGTTTTCTTTTTTTCTTTATTTATTTTGTTTTGTTTCTACTTACAACAAAATACTTATTTGTGTTATTTTATTTTGTTTCTAATTAGTTATTTATTTTATTTTATGATAATTCTTTTTGCTACTAAAGTTTGTAACAAAAAAATTCTTTATGAAAATTCTTTTTGCTTTTTAACGATTTTGAACAGAAACTCCGTAGTTTTCCTGTGTTCAAAATGCACCATTCAAAGCCACATCATCAATTTTCAACCCTTTTTGACTTCATTTGTTATTTTTCATGCATTTACTGATTATTTTGAGCTATAAGACCCTGAAATTGAAAAGCATTTTAGATGAACTCTAAAAAGGTGGAAAGTTGGCATGATATCATTATTTCATCCACATAGCATGTGCAGGAAAGTAGAGAGGGTTACGGCAAAAACTGGATGCACTCCGTGTACAAAACGGACAATCTCTTTCGAAGTATGAGGGTTTCATACAGAAACTCGTCTGTTACAAAGGGATTTCATTTTTTTAACTTATTTGAACTCATAGTTTTTCTGTGTTCAAAATGCACCATTCAAATTCACATCATCAATTTTCAACCCTTTCTGACTTCATTTGTTATTTTTCATGCATTTACTGATTATTTTGAGCTATAAGACCC
>NW_025225180.1:43562-44293 GCF_018294505.1 Triticum aestivum | reverse complement strand
GAAATTGAAAAGCATTTCAAATGAACTCTGAAAAGGTTGAAAGTTGGCATGATATCATCATTTCATCCACATAGCATGTGCAAGAAGTATAGACGATTACGACAAAAATTGGATGCACTTCATGTACAAAATGGACAATCTCTTTCGAAGTATCAGGGTTTCATACGGAAACTCGTCTGTTACAAAGGGATTTCATTTTTTAACTTATTTGAACTCCATAGTTTTTCTGTGTTCAAAATGCATAATTTAAAGCCGCATCATCAATTTTCAAACCTTTCTAACTTCATTTGTTATTTTTCATGCATTTATTGATTATTTTGAGCTATAAGGCCCTGAAATTGAAGGCAACATATAGCTCTCATGAATAGATAAGTGACCAAATTAATAGAAATTCATCATCACATTAAAAACAAAGTATATACATAGTTCTCATTGAACAAGATATAGCTCTCCAGAGCATCTAGTTAAACCATACATTGACACCATGTAAAACCTTTCAATGCAACAACAAATGCAATCATAATCACAACCAAGGTAAAAATTGATCCAACGGCATAATGATACCAAGCCTCGGTATAAATGACATATTTTCTAATCTTTCTAATCTTCAACCGCATTGCATCCATCTTGATCTTGTGATCATCGACGACATCCGCAACATGCAACTCCAATATCATCTTCTCCTCCTCATTTTTTTATTTTTCCATCAAGTAATTGTTTTCTTCTTCAAC
>NW_025225180.1:31464-38734 GCF_018294505.1 Triticum aestivum | reverse complement strand
GCCGCTTCTCCAAAGAAAGAACATTGTCATGCAGACTCCGCATAGCACCGGTTGCAGCATTGAGCATATTAGTCGGTAGCATCGGCATACCCGCCACATGCACCCTCCTCGAGATATCCTTAGGTGAAGGTGGCCCGTCCTGAGCATGGATCGTACTCGGTGCCGGCTGGCTCGCACCCTTGTTACTCTTTATTTTCCGTCCCTTCTTCTTCTGCTGTACTGGATCCGAGTTCTGCTCACAGACCGCCTTCTTGAGTGTGTTAGGGCTGATAATATTTCACACCTCGGCTATCTGAGGCTCGGCGAAGTCGGCAGCTGGAGGCATCTCCTGAGAACTGAACGCCAGACGATGCCTATTGCAATTTGGTGTCTCCGCGGTACCAGCATGATCGCGGTCGTCTTTTTCAGGGTTGGGTTCTTGAGAAGGAGGCCCGAAGTATTCGTCACCGTACCCATGTTCGGCAAAGTACTTATCGATGTTGGTAAATGTGCCGTCGTCATTGTCGTTGTCGTCCGGATCCTGTGCTATATGCGTGTTCGGAGCCTGTGCCATAGGGATGCCCGGTAGCGTTGCGGCGGTCTTGCCATGGCTTGGCGCCGGCACGACTGGAGGTGTTGTCTGTGGGGTGGTGTCCCTCGCCCCCAAACGAATTTGGCTCTTCGGCCAAAGCATGGGCCAGCTTACGCAGGCGCTGATGGTCATCACATCATCTTCGTCGGCCCAAGTGGTCAAATCGGAGGTAACAGCTCGTCGCAGCCTGGCTGCACCCGAACCAGTTCAACCCTATACGCGGTGGGTGGCATCGGATTACCGTGGAACATGGGGTTGCCCGGTTGAACGATTCTGCCCTTGGCGACATCGATCAACTCGCCGCCCACGAAGTGCAGGAGAGTGCATGGAACGTCGGCGGCGCCCTGCGAAAACATGTAGGGCGTCAGAGAAGCTTCTTCGCTCGCCCGCCCAAATCCACTTACCCGCTGGCTTGCAAGCACTGAAAACCCCAATGGCAGAATCGACTGACACGCAGAGCCGTGATTGGAATTCCCTCCCTGATGTTCTCTTTGAGCAGATCTGTAGTCGTATGGACCTACTCAGCACCGTCCGTCTGGCCGCATGCTCGGTGTCTTTGTACTATCTACTCGTCTGCAACCGGTTGGCTCTTTTCAAGACACCCTGCTTGCTGATGCCCGATGCTCACAGGTGGCCCAGACACCGACTTGACGATCCTACGGAGGTTGCCGTGGTGCCCCTCGACATGCTACCACTACAAGTCCACCTGCCCTTCATGTGCGGCCACTACTGGGCGGGCATGAAGGCCAACTGGGTCGTCCTCGTCCACCAATCGGATATCTACACCCAGCGAGAGATCACCCTTCCATCTTTGGATACCGCCGCCATCGAGCCTCGTGGCCCGCCGGACACTCCTGCCTACTACGCACGAGACACGTCAAGCTTTTGGCTCGACCTCTGCTTGCAGAAAGTTGTAATCTGCGAAGTGCCCACACCATCAGAAGACGACATGGATTACAAGCTCATTGCCTTGTTCAACAAGGGATTAGTCTATTTGGAATCCAGTCGCCATACATGGTTATGGCTCATCATCAATCCTGTTGAGGAAACATTTCTGTCTGATGCTATAGTGCATGATGGCATTGTTTACGCGGTCGACACATAGATTGGCTACCTATACTGGTGGAATCTATCGTCGTGTAATTGTTGTATCTCCTCTCATCTTTACCTTATGAATACGACTGCTTGTTCATTTGTTACAAATTTAGAATGCATAACATGTCTATAACCACATCATTGCTAGATGTTCCTCTCATTTCCTAGATTTTTATGACCACACATGTTATTGTTAGAGTTGATATAAGAACAATTGGCATCTAATGATTGTTAGAATACATATTATGAGCATAACATCATGATTGCTATATGTTACTCTCGTTTATAAGATTTTTATAACAACGCATGTTATTGCTTAGAGTTGATATGAGAACAGTAGTAGTAAGTGCTATGGTAGAATATGAGTAGGCGCTGTTATAGTTGTTTTCCTCTCATTGTTACATGATGTTTGAACCATGACATATTGCTAGAATATGAAAGCCATTGGCTTATTTTTTTAACTTGGGGTATGATTATGACCACAGCATTGCAATTCTCTATTTATGATATGTGTCACTATTATAATAATCTTAATTCCACACATACTCTAAACATGATTGTTTATTTTTGTCCTTTTGGTCTCCAATTTGAATTGTTGCAGCAGATGCAAATGTGCTGGCCTTCATGCTTCCAGGACCTGGAATCATACCAGCCGATGGGTGGTGGTTTATCGCTCGTTCAGCTGACGGCGGTCATTTGATGCTCATTCGCACGTACCAAATTGACCAAACCATTACATCAAACCACATGCAGTACAATGTGTGGGGCGTTCGTGACATTGATGGCTATGGCTGCTTCGTGTTCGAGAAAGATCCCAGCTCCATTGGGCCAGGCGTATTCAACTGGAGGCGGGTTTACAACCTCAGCAACCACTCCTTGTTCCTCGGGCTCAATTATCCGATCATCCAACCAATCATCGATCATATCACCAGCGATGATTACTGTGCTATGCAACTTCCATTCGTGAGGGGGGCTGTGTTTACACATCATACCATGGGTTTCATGAATCACATATATCCAGAGATTCGTTGACACAGCTTGTTGCCAGATAATCTTCAGTGTGTGAAAGGCATCAAGCTTCCATGCGATGGATGGCTTTTGCAAACCCGACATGCGGCGATGTGGTTCATGCCAACAGCAAATATGCACAACTTGGTTCGTGCTGATATCTAGACTGAGCCATGTATTCTGCTGCTGTAGCACGACCCTCTTTTGTTGGATATTATGTACTGTTGTTAGTTTGAAGCACTCCTCTAGTTTGAAGGATAGATACCTTCCTGGGATCAAGTGCATCGTACTCACCTGCTTAGGATGTACTGATAATGATGATGGAGATGTTGTGCAGAAGCCATATATATATATATATATATATATATATATATATATATATATATATATGTATATATATATATATATATATCAGTTAGGCTTCAAGTGCGTACTTGTTAGTTAAACCTATGTATAAATTGTGACACTAAATACGACTAGTAAGTAGTAAAGTAGTAGTACTAGTATACGTCGGTCAAATTATTCATCATGTCCACACATTGAATTGACGTGACAACACGCTGCGCGTGAGGTGACACAAGAATCCCGATGGCGTGTTCGGGTATTCTGGAATTACCGATGCAAGTCGAAGAAGGATTGGCCCAACCTGAGAAACTTGAGGCCAAAGTGAGTGCTAACAGCGCGAGATTTCAGTCTCTCATCCATTTGTTCATACCAACCATCGACAGCGAGCACAGCATATGTTACACCCAACCTGAGAAACTTCCAGGTAAGACACCGATCGGCCGTCTACTTGCACAAACATATTCCTTTGTTTATAGCTCTATTTTTCTTTTTACACGCAGACCTCGTGAAGCAATTACAATTTGACAGTTAATAAAAAGCGAAACAAGTGACTGCAACATGCCAAAGATGTTATGAAAATGCTAACTAGGTACACTAAAACCTGTATTCCACAATACTGCAAGTATCACACTGAGTGGCCTAAGGAAGCATTTCTTCCAGCGCAATTCCAGGGTATTCAAAAGGGGTGCGTGGACGCGTCGCAAGATACAGTCGGAATGCGGCATGCATGTGATGTGGCACAAGACCGGCAATACCTTGCTGGTGATGGTCAACGGTCGGCAAATGGGCAGCAAAAAGGGTTCTGGTGCTGCACACCAACAAGAACTTCGACCAGCAGAGGACCAACTGGGTGATGCCCCAGTACCACCTCGGGGACCTGGAGCAAGAGAAGGAGCGGGAGCTGGTCCTCTGCAAGATTTTCTACCAGACGAACACTAGGGCCAGGAGTAAAAAGATTATAAGTTAGTTTGGTACTGATAGTTGTACTACCTTGTCGTCCGCAAGTTGGTATTGTTGTTAACGATCTTTTGGTATGAACTTGCATTTGCTTCCAACCATCATGCCGAGGGTCGGCATGGATATAAAGCTGAATCATTTTTTTGAAACGAATTTTCAGGCACCTGATTTTTATTTGATGGGTAGCATAAGCACCCGCCGTTCGAATTCCCGGTTCTCCAATTTTTTCGAAACAAGTGCATGCACTTATTATCACGATAAAAAAACAATATCCGTGCTGCATCCCAGTTATTAGTCTGTACTTGCAGAATTCTCTCGTTTATTGAGCACGTATATTGTTTTTTCAGGTCGAGCAAGTTTCAACTGGACTGTAGATTGCCAGGGTTGTTTTGTTTTTAACAGGCCCAGCCCATGACGACGACGGGGCACAAAGATCCAGCAGGTATCTACTGGCCTCTGGCCCACCAGCGTTAGCTATATTTTGTCTTACAACATCCGCAGGCAGTTTTTTTACTGAATCAAACACACAGCCCAGTTCTATTTTCTTCTTGAAACGCCTATCCTACTTCCGTTTTCTAAGCTCTACCTATAGTTTTACTAGTTCGTATACACGTATCATTATATTGAAAACACATAAAATTCCCTTTTCATATTTACGTCCTTATTTTTGTTGTTTTTTCCCACCCAGCGCTGATTTTTTTACCACTGGTTTTCCCTTAAACCAACTAAATTTGTCCCACGTCTTATTTGCTTACAAAAACAAAACGATTTTTTTGGCAAATCAATAAGTTCTTAAAAAATTGTTTATCATTTCGGGATTACAGCAGTTCGGACTCCACCGAAATATGCAAAATAAGGTTGGACTTTTTGACCGTGGCCCTAGGCAGAAAATGGGCTGTAATAAATTACTTAAGAATTAGCAAATGGGCTGCAAATTATAAGAAATAGCAAATAGGCTTTATGTTGTCTGCCACAGATTTGGAAGCTGACTTGTGGGCCTACTAAATTCATGCGTACACAAGGTTTCTCAAAAAAGAAACTTAGTCAACAATCGACTCTACCAGTGTCAGACCATTAGATGTCAATCTAACGGCAATCGTGCTTCTTCAGTCTCACATCCTCCTGCCCCAGCCGCCCAAACCAGCGCCGTCGGAACCGCCTGCTCCCGCCTCTCATGGCCGACAGTGCTGCCGGGAAGGCCTCATGGCCCCATCATACTCGCATCCCTGGCCTCTATCCCTCTACTCACCCACACCTCCTGTTATTTTCCGGCGACAGCAGCCGAACCAGTCAACCCTCGTACTCTCCACCGCGTGGGCAGCCACTTCCATGTCTTCCCCGGCTCCATGTCGTTCCCTTCGTAGGCCTCGCCGTCGTCCAGCGCCCTGGTGCTCTCGGCGCGGCGTGGTCAACGATGTCCATCCAACGGCCGTAGTGCTTCTTCAACCTCTGGTCTTCTTGCCCCAGCCGCCCAAAGCAGCGCCGGTCGTGCCGCATGCTCCTGCCTCCCGTGGTCGGCTGTGCTGCCGCGGAGGCCTCGCCGCCCCCTACTATTCCCACCGCTGGCCAGACCCTGCGGCGACGGCATCCTCACACCGCAGCCGAACCTGTGAACCCTCGTACTCCTCTCCGCGCGGGCTTCCACTGCCGCATCGTTCCCTTCCTAGGCCTCGCTGTCGTCCACCGCCGTGGTGCTCTCCGCGCGGCGTGGTGATCAACATGGTCAAGGAACGATTTCCATCGGAAGAGTACTGTACATGGAGAGGCTGACAGCTGGGTCGACGGCCACGCCCCAGTTTTTTTTTGTGATTTGCCAAGCAAGTCGCTTTGTCAGGCCTGTTGGGCTGCAAATCTTTCAAGACGAGGAGAGCTTTCATTCGGCTGGCCCAGAAAATGGCCCATCAGTAATGAGAAATGGGTTGTACATTTTTAAAACACATCAAACCGGCAATTAGTTTCAAATATCTTTTTTTCATTTCGAGATTTAAAATTACATTAATTTTTATGCGTGGAGAATTTGTTGGATTTTATATTGATATACATTTATTTTTAAAATTAGTTTGAATGTGAGTCAAAATTTCGGGATTAAAACAGTTCGGACCGCACCGAAATATGCAAAATTTTGTATAATTTTTTAACCGTGGCCACAATATGGGCTATAATGCTAACAAAAAGAATATGGGCTCCAAAAACAACCTTAATAATTAGCAAATGGGCTGTAAATTATTAGAAATAATGGCTGATGGGCTGTATGCTGTTTCCCACAGATTTGAGGCTTTCCTAAAAAAGGTTGACGCACAAGCAGTGACTGTTGGATGGCCATCCAACGGCCATCGTGCTTCTTCAATCTCTGCTCTTCCTTCTCCAGCCGCTCAAACAGGCGCCGGCGGGACTGCCTGCTCCCTCCTCCCCGCGGCCGGCTCTGCTGCCGCGCATGCCTCACCGCCCCACTGTACTCCCATCGTTGGCCTAGCCATCCCTCTACTCACCCACACCTGCTGTTATTCTCCGGCGATTGCAGACGAACCAGTAAACCCTCGTACAGTCGTACTCCCTTCCGCGTGGGAAACAATTGCCGACTCTTCCCTGCCTCTGTGTCGTTCCCTTCCTAGGCCTCGCCTTCTTCCACCGCCCTGGTGCTCTCGGCGCGGCCTGGTCAACGTGGTCAACGACCGACATGCATCTGATGTGGACTTTAGGTGGAGAGGCCGACAGCTGGGTCCACGGCCGCACGCAAGGAAATGCCTCCTTATTACGCACAAAATAATGATTCCTCCGCCTGACATCTGGGACCCACCGAAAGGGCCTTTGTATTTCGCAAAAAAAAACGTTACCGCCACTAACAGCTCGGACCCACCAACTATATCTTCGCACGCAAGGAAGTGCCTCCTTATTACGCACAAAAAAATGAATACTCCCCCTGTTAGCTGGGACCCAGTATAGTGGCAGGCTGACTTGTGGGCCTACTAAGTTGACGAGGACGGAGGGCTTTGTCAACTTAGTCAATATGAACGATTCTAGCTCCAATGACCGTACGATGTCCATCCAACGACCGTAGTGCTTCTTCAACCTCTGGTCTTCTTGCTCCAGCCGCCCAAAGCAGCACCGGTCGTGCCGCATGCTCCTGCCTCCCGTGGCCGGCTGTGCTGCCGCGGAGGCCTCACCGACCCTACTATTCCCACCGCTGGCCAGGCCCTGCGGCGACGGCAGCCTCACACCACAGCCGAACCAGTGAACCCTCGTACTCCTCTCTGCGCGCGTGCGGGCTTCCATTGCCGCGTCTTCCCCGGCTCC
>NW_025225180.1:28934-29992 GCF_018294505.1 Triticum aestivum | reverse complement strand
TACGGCGAGGGCGGTGTACATGGCTGGGTCGGAACGGAGAAACA
The DNA here is from genome assembly GCF_018294505.1 of Triticum aestivum. Classification (NCBI taxonomy): domain Eukaryota; kingdom Viridiplantae; phylum Streptophyta; class Magnoliopsida; order Poales; family Poaceae; genus Triticum; species Triticum aestivum. Next base: position 29,948 of record NW_025225180.1, on the reverse strand, counting down.
GCGTCGTCGTCGTGTTCATGGGTCGGAACAGAATGCGTGGTCGTGTTCATAGGGAGGGCAAGGACGGAAGAGGTGATGGAAACGAGGCCTGGCGTACCGCACAACGGAGGAAACGGACCTCCTACAATCGAAACAGGGGTCATGTTGATCGGGAGGGGTGTGGCGTACCGCAAAACGGAGGAAACGGACCTCCTACGGTCGAAACGGGGGTCCTGTTGATCGGGAGGGGTGTGGCATACCGCAAAACGGAGGAAACGGACTTGTGTTCGAGCGCTACGGTCGAAACGGGGGTCCTGTTCATCGGGAGGGGTGTGGCGTACCGCAAAACGAGAATCCACGGGATACTGTTCATCTCCACCGTCGACCCCCTCCAGCCTCCATGAGCTACTGTTCATCCACCGTCGTCGTCCTCCAGCCTCCACGGGCTCCTGTTCATCCAGCCTCCACCGTGCGCTACTCCACTGGCTACTGTTCAACCATCCCTCCACCGTCTACTGTTCATCCAGCCCTCCACACCACGGGGTCCTGTTCAACCACCCCTCCACGGGCACCCTCCACCGTCTACTGTTCATCCTGCCCTCCATACCACGGGGTCCTGTACATCCACCCCTCCACGGGCACCCCTCCACCGTCTACTGTTCATCCAGCCCTCCACCACACCACGGGGTCCTGTTCATCCAGAGGCAACGCCACCGCTCACTGTTCATCCAACCCCCCCTCCCCGCAACGCTCACTGTTCATCCCATCGATCGGCTTCAGTTAGCAGAAGTAGCCAAGGAATCGCTCGATCAGGTTCAGTTAACAGCCATCGATCGATCACTCGGGTTCAGTAACGCGTAGCCTGCAGTGCAATCGCTCGGGTTCAGTTAGAGCCCAACGCCTCGCTCGGGTTCAGTTAGAGCCAATGCCTCGCACACACGCGCGTACGTGTGCGAGAGAAACGCGCATCACTCGGCCCCCGACCTCCCACCGTAACCGGGAACTCCCCAAAATTTTCCTCCCCCTCGCTTCTAC
>NW_025225180.1:26737-28777 GCF_018294505.1 Triticum aestivum | reverse complement strand
ACTCACCCACACCTGCTGTTATTCTCCGGCGATTGCAGACGAACCAGTAAACCCTCGTACAGTCGTACTCCCTTCCGCGTGGGAAACAATTGCCGACTCTTCCCTGCCTCTGTGTCGTTCCCTTCCTAGGCCTCGCCTTCTTCCACCGCCCTGGTGCTCTCGGCGCGGCCTGGTCAACGTGGTCAACGACCGACATGCATCTGATGTGGACTTTAGGTGGAGAGGCCGACAGCTGGGTCCACGGCCGCACGCAAGGAAATGCCTCCTTATTACGCACAAAATAATGATTCCTCCGCCTGACATCTGGGACCCACCGAAAGGGCCTTTGTATTTCGCAAAAAAAAACGTTACCGCCACTAACAGCTCGGACCCACCAACTATATCTTCGCACGCAAGGAAGTGCCTCCTTATTACGCACAAAAAAATGAATACTCCCCCTGTTAGCTGGGACCCAGTATAGTGGCAGGCTGACTTGTGGGCCTACTAAGTTGACGAGGACGGAGGGCTTTGTCAACTTAGTCAATATGAACGATTCTAGCTCCAATGACCGTACGATGTCCATCCAACGACCGTAGTGCTTCTTCAACCTCTGGTCTTCTTGCTCCAGCCGCCCAAAGCAGCACCGGTCGTGCCGCATGCTCCTGCCTCCCGTGGCCGGCTGTGCTGCCGCGGAGGCCTCACCGACCCTACTATTCCCACCGCTGGCCAGGCCCTGCGGCGACGGCAGCCTCACACCACAGCCGAACCAGTGAACCCTCGTACTCCTCTCTGCGCGCGTGCGGGCTTCCATTGCCGCGTCTTCCCCGGCTCCCCGTCGTCCCCTTCCTAGGCCTCGCCGTCGTCCACCGCCCTGGTGCTCTCGGTGCGGCGTGGTCAACGTGGTAAAGGAACGACTTCCATCGGACGTGTACTGTACGTGGAGAGGCTGACAGCTGGGTCCATGGCGGCAGTAAGGAAGTGCCTCCTTATTATGCGGAAAATAATGATTCCTCCACCTGACAGCAGGGACACACCGGATGGGCCACCGTATTTCGCGAAAAAACGTTTCCCCCCTGACTACTGGGACCCACCAGCTACACCTTCGCACGCAAGGAAGTGTGTCCGGGCAAAAAAAATGATTCGCCCCCCTGACTGCTGGGACCCACCAGCTACATCTTCGCACGCAAGGAAGTGCATCCGGGCAAAAAAAAACCAAAATGATTCACCCCCCTGATTGCTGGGACCCACCGCCCCCCGACTGCTGGGACCCACCAGCTACATCTTCGCAAGCAAGGAAGTGCGTCCGGGCAAAAAAATGATTCGCCCCATGACTGCTAGGACCCACCAGCTACATCTTCGCAGGCAACGAAGTGCCTGACAGTCGGGACCCACCTGGTCGAAGCGTACGTAGCGTTGTCATTCTGGTCGCGAACGTGTACGTACATACTGGTTGATGTAGAGGCGCGCACGTGTCGTAGTAGAGGCGTGCACATGTCGTAGTAGAGGCGCGCACGTAGCATGTACACGTACGTACAGCGGCCAGGGTGCAAGAAAGAAAACACGGCCACGTATGTGTACATACGGGCGGGGTCTCGAACGCCTACTCGCGCATACATACGGCGAGGGCGGTGTACATGGCTGGGTCGGAACGGAGAAACAGCGTCGTCGTCGTGTTCATGGGTCGGAACAGAATGCGTGGTCGTGTTCATAGGGAGGGCAAGGACGGAAGAGGTGATGGAAACGAGGCCTGGCGTACCGCACAACGGAGGAAACGGACCTCCTACAATCGAAACAGGGGTCATGTTGATCGGGAGGGGTGTGGCGTACCGCAAAACGGAGGAAACGGACCTCCTACGGTCGAAACGGGGGTCCTGTTGATCGGGAGGGGTGTGGCATACCGCAAAACGGAGGAAACGGACTTGTGTTCGAGCGCTACGGTCGAAACGGGGGTCCTGTTCATCGGGAGGGGTGTGGCGTACCGCAAAACGAGAATCCACGGGATACTGTTCATCTCCACCGTCGACCCCCTCCAGCCTCCATGAGCTACTGTTCATCCACCGT
>NW_025225180.1:25524-26727 GCF_018294505.1 Triticum aestivum | reverse complement strand
ACTCACCCACACCTGCTGTTATTCTCCGGCGATTGCAGACGAACCAGTAAACCCTCGTACAGTCGTACTCCCTTCCGCGTGGGAAACAATTGCCGACTCTTCCCTGCCTCTGTGTCGTTCCCTTCCTAGGCCTCGCCTTCTTCCACCGCCCTGGTGCTCTCGGCGCGGCCTGGTCAACGTGGTCAACGACCGACATGCATCTGATGTGGACTTTAGGTGGAGAGGCCGACAGCTGGGTCCACGGCCGCACGCAAGGAAATGCCTCCTTATTACGCACAAAATAATGATTCCTCCGCCTGACATCTGGGACCCACCGAAAGGGCCTTTGTATTTCGCAAAAAAAAACGTTACCGCCACTAACAGCTCGGACCCACCAACTATATCTTCGCACGCAAGGAAGTGCCTCCTTATTACGCACAAAAAAATGAATACTCCCCCTGTTAGCTGGGACCCAGTATAGTGGCAGGCTGACTTGTGGGCCTACTAAGTTGACGAGGACGGAGGGCTTTGTCAACTTAGTCAATATGAACGATTCTAGCTCCAATGACCGTACGATGTCCATCCAACGACCGTAGTGCTTCTTCAACCTCTGGTCTTCTTGCTCCAGCCGCCCAAAGCAGCACCGGTCGTGCCGCATGCTCCTGCCTCCCGTGGCCGGCTGTGCTGCCGCGGAGGCCTCACCGACCCTACTATTCCCACCGCTGGCCAGGCCCTGCGGCGACGGCAGCCTCACACCACAGCCGAACCAGTGAACCCTCGTACTCCTCTCTGCGCGCGTGCGGGCTTCCATTGCCGCGTCTTCCCCGGCTCCGCGTCGTCCCCTTCCTAGGCCTCGCCGTCGTCCACCGCCCTGGTGCTCTCGGTGCGGCGTGGTCAACGTGGTAAAGGAACGACTTCCATCGGACGTGGACTGTACGTGGAGAGGCTGACAGCTGGGTCCATGGCGGCAGTAAGGAAGTGCCTCCTTATTATGCGGAAAATAATGATTCCTCCACCTGACAGCAGGGACACACCGGATGGGCCACCGTATTTCGCGAAAAAACGTTTCCCCCCTGACTACTGGGACCCACCAGCTACACCTTCGCACGCAAGGAAGTGTGTCCGGGCAAAAAAAATGATTCGCCCCCCTGACTGCTGGGACCCACCAGCTACATCTTCGCACGCAAGGAAGTGCGTCCGGGCAAAAAAAAACCAAAATGATTC
>NW_025225180.1:24658-25488 GCF_018294505.1 Triticum aestivum | reverse complement strand
TGATTGCTGGGACCCACCGCCCCCCGACTGCTGGGACCCACCAGCTACATCTTCGCAAGCAAGGAAGTGCGTCCGGGCAAAAAAATGATTCGCCCCATGACTGCTGGGACCCACCAGCTACATCTTCGCAGGCAACGAAGTGCCTGACAGTCGGGACCCACCTGGTCGAAGCGTACGTAGCGTTGTCATTCTGGTCGCGAACGTGTACGTACATACTGGTTGATGTAGAGGCGCGCACGTGTCGTAGTAGAGGCGTGCACATGTCGTAGTAGAGGCGCGCACGTAGCATGTACACGTACGTACAGCGGCCAGGGTGCAAGAAAGAAAACACGGCCACGTATGTGTACATACGGGCGGGGTCTCGAACGCCTACTCGCGCATACGTACGGCGAGGGCGGTGTACATGGCTGGGTCGGAACGGAGAAACAGCGTCGTCGTCGTGTTCATGGGTCGGAACAGAATGCGTGGTCGTGTTCATAGGGAGGGCAAGGACGGAAGAGGTGATGGAAACGAGGCCTGGCGTACCGCACAACGGAGGAAACGGACCTCCTACAATCGAAACAGGGGTCATGTTGATCGGGAGGGGTGTGGCGTACCGCAAAACGGAGGAAACGGACCTCCTACGGTCGAAACGGGGGTCCTGTTGATCGGGAGGGGTGTGGCATACCGCAAAACGGAGGAAACGGACTTGTGTTCGAGCGCTACGGTCGAAACGGGGGTCCTGTTCATCGGGAGGGGTGTGGCGTACCGCAAAACGAGAATCCACGGGATACTGTTCATCTCCACCGTCGACCCCCTCCAGCCTCCATGAGCTACTGTTCATCCACCGT
>NW_025225180.1:22270-24648 GCF_018294505.1 Triticum aestivum | reverse complement strand
GACAATTACCTTCCGCTCTCTGAGGATGAGGTGAGCCTCGGCGCCGAGGATTTCATGGTGCCTGAGGAACCTCGTGAGCAGGAGTGCTTAAAGCGCCAACTAATAGCCACTTCAAGGAGCCTGAAGAAGAAGCAACAATAGCTTCAAGCTGACGAAGATCTGCTTAATGATAGATTGATCGAAGTCCTAGCCGCCAAACAATACGGCCTTGGTGGCCCAGCTAAAATCTACCCGAAGCATAGATCGCAACCCAGGGCGACGATAAGGCGCTCGAGCCCGTACGATCATCGCACAATGCGGTAGGCCAACCACAACTTGGTCTGGTTCAAGCGGCAACTCAAGCCGAACAACAGACCGCCCCACCTCACCGTAAAGGCAGGAACAAAACCGCTCAAGGTTGTACATACAACCTTCAGCAAGGCTGGGGTAGTAAAATAGGACACCCAAGAGCGATCTACGGATCGCAAGGACACACCTCGACACGCGACGACGGCCACCTATTCGGACGTGACAAACCTAGCCACGCCCGGCTGAAAACCGCAAATGGACTCCGTTAGAGGTACGCCGCAGTGTGGCCGAACATAGAAGCGCCACACACCCTCTTTGCTTCACAAATGAAGTAATGGAGCATGAATTCCCAGACGGGTTCAAACCCATTGTCGGTGTCAAAACCGATGGATCTCGGGTAGGGGGTCCCGAACTATGCGTCTAAGGCGGATGGTAACAGGAGGCAGGGGACACGATGTTTTACCCATGTACCACCATAGAGAGAATAATATTTCCACAAATCTAATCTGCTGACATGTTTTGGCAACATGACATGATGCCATGGCTCGGCGATTATTTGAACCGTTTTTATTTAACTAGCCCCGCTCATAACGCGAGGCAGTTTCTTGACACGTCTTGTCAAAGCAGAGATCGTGTCCCCCTTATTTCGGGATTCACATCAATACAGTCATGGGTAACCCAACCGCGCCTAGGACTCCTAGAATTTAGGCAAGTCCCAAACGGCTACGAGGAGGACGCTTGATATTCACCCTCTTTATAAAGGGACAAGGCTTTTACTTTTTCCCTCCCGTGCTCAATTGAATCCTTCCCCCGCCTCGAGTTCTAACACCCAAAGCCCAGGTCAGGTGCTTCGGATCTCCAATCATGTCCGGATCCAGCCCCTAGGGCCGGTGGATGCCTTCCTCTGTCACGGAGGAGGACATCAAAAAGTTGAGGGAGACCAGATACCTGACCGCTGATATTTCACACAGGCTGCCCGCCCGAGGGCAGGTCATCCCTACTCCCACTACACCACAACACTGATATAAGGACAGAAAAACTGCCGGGAGAACATACTTATAAGGGCAGACAATCTGCCGGGATAGCGATTCTCCCGGCAGATAGAACCGCCACGAGAACGGCTGCCGGGGATTACTTGTCCCGGCAGATACACTTCTCCCGGCAGTTTCCCTGCCCTGGCCCTTAGATTTGGCGGCAGTTGTTTTCTCTCGACAGATTGGTCAGGACACATGAAACTACAATTGCCGGCAGTTTAGCTGCCTGCACATGCATGTTTTCCCGGCAGTTATGATGCCAGCACTTCAATTTCACTAGCAAACTATTGTATGCATTCCTGATATAATTTCCATTCATTATGTTAAGCAATCATGGCACCTCGCACAATTTATACATACATTTCAAAGTAACATATAGGTCTCATCGGAAACCTTAAACTTCATTCCATTAACATAAGAATGTATATAAGCAGATTGTGCCACAAAAAGAGTACATAAATGTTTCTAGATACACGTGCCACACAACCAAAATGAAGTAGTTCCACAAAGGGAGAAGTATATATGTTTCTAAATGTGTCACGCAACCAAAATGGCCATATAGTGGCCTATGTGCCAAAACAACCACCAAAATGAGCAGAACTTGCCAATGTCTCCAGGTTCACCAAACAAGGCGCATTACATTATCACTCCACCAACTTAATAGTAGATCTTGCAAACCTTCAGCAGCTTGTAGATCATCCAAATCTCCATCAAGTAGTGTATCTTTGGGAAACCTGCAACAGAACGGAAACTCAAAATGGAGCTCTCATAGCTTAATAAACCTGTTGTAACATACGTGAACATGCAACTAGTACTGGAAGCACAATAAAATGCAATTTTTACATCACATAAGGACAAGTGTTTTAATGCCTTCTTTGTTTGCCTTGCTGTTGGGCGTTGGCTGTAGCAGAACACGCTGTGAAATTATTCAGTAAATGGAGTTTGAATGAAGGCTGATGTTGTACACAGATCGTTCATTGGAGATGAAAAGGATTTGAATCAGGCTAACGTACACAGCCCATTCCATTCCAGTTATAGTAACAAAACAGTAAAAAG
>NW_025225180.1:8180-22260 GCF_018294505.1 Triticum aestivum | reverse complement strand
GACAATTACCTTCCGCTCTCTGAGGATGAGGTGAGCCTCGGCGCCGAGGATTTCATGGTGCCTGAGGAACCTCGTGAGCAGGAGTGCTTAAAGCGCCAACTAATAGCCACTTCAAGGAGCCTGAAGAAGAAGCAACAATAGCTTCAAGCTGACGAAGATCTGCTTAATGATAGATTGATCGAAGTCCTAGCCGCCAAACAATACGGCCTTGGTGGCCCAGCTAAAATCTACCCGAAGCATAGATCGCAACCCAGGGCGACGATAAGGCGCTCGAGCCCGTACGATCATCGCACAATGCGGTAGGCCAACCACAACTTGGTCTGGTTCAAGCGGCAACTCAAGCCGAACAACAGACCGCCCCACCTCACCGTAAAGGCAGGAACAAAACCGCTCAAGGTTGTACATACAACCTTCAGCAAGGCTGGGGTAGTAAAATAGGACACCCAAGAGCGATCTACGGATCGCAAGGACACACCTCGACACGCGACGACGGCCACCTATTCGGACGTGACAAACCTAGCCACGCCCGGCTGAAAACCGCAAATGGACTCCGTTAGAGGTACGCCGCAGTGTGGCCGAACATAGAAGCGCCACACACCCTCTTTGCTTCACAAATGAAGTAATGGAGCATGAATTCCCAGACGGGTTCAAACCCATTGTCGGTGTCAAAACCGATGGATCTCGGGTAGGGGGTCCCGAACTATGCGTCTAAGGCGGATGGTAACAGGAGGCAGGGGACACGATGTTTTACCCATGTACCACCATAGAGAGAATAATATTTCCACAAATCTAATCTGCTGACATGTTTTGGCAACATGACATGATGCCATGGCTCGGCGATTATTTGAACCGTTTTTATTTAACTAGCCCCGCTCATAACGCGAGGCAGTTTCTTGACACGTCTTGTCAAAGCAGAGATCGTGTCCCCCTTATTTCGGGATTCACATCAATACAGTCATGGGTAACCCAACCGCGCCTAGGACTCCTAGAATTTAGGCAAGTCCCAAACGGCTACGAGGAGGACGCTTGATATTCACCCTCTTTATAAAGGGACAAGGCTTTTACTTTTTCCCTCCCGTGCTCAATTGAATCCTTCCCCCGCCTCGAGTTCTAACACCCAAAGCCCAGGTCAGGTGCTTCAGATCTCCAATCATGTCCGGATCCAGCCCCTAGGGCCGGTGGATGCCTTCCTCTGTCACGGAGGAGGACATCAAAAAGTTGAGGGAGACCAGATACCTGACCGCTGATATTTCACACAGGCTGCCCGCCCGAGGGTAGGTCATCCCTACTCCCACTACACCACAACACTGATATAAGGACAGAAAAACTGCCGGGAGAACATACTTATAAGGGCAGACAATCTGCCGGGATAGCGATTCTCCCGGCAGATAGAACCGCCACGAGAACGGCTGCCGGGGATTACTTGTCCCGGCAGATACACTTCTCCCGGCAGTTTCCCTGCCCTGGCCCTTAGATTTGGCGGCAGTTGTTTTCTCTCGACAGATTGGTCAGGACACATGAAACTACAATTGCCGGCAGTTTAGCTGCCTGCACATGCATGTTTTCCCGGCAGTTATGATGCCAGCACTTCAATTTCACTAGCAAACTATTGTATGCATTCCTGATATAATTTCCATTCATTATGTTAAGCAATCATGGCACCTCGCACAATTTATACATACATTTCAAAGTAACATATAGGTCTCATCGGAAACCTTAAACTTCATTCCATTAACATAAGAATGTATATAAGCAGATTGTGCCACAAAAAGAGTACATAAATGTTTCTAGATACACGTGCCACACAACCAAAATGAAGTAGTTCCACAAAGGGAGAAGTATATATGTTTCTAAATGTGTCACGCAACCAAAATGGCCATATAGTGGCCTATGTGCCAAAACAACCACCAAAATGAGCAGAACTTGCCAATGTCTCCAGGTTCACCAAACAAGGCGCATTACATTATCACTCCACCAACTTAATAGTAGATCTTGCAAACCTTCAGCAGCTTGTAGATCATCCAAATCTCCATCAAGTAGTGTATCTTTGGGAAACCTGCAACAGAACGGAAACTCAAAATGGAGCTCTCATAGCTTAATAAACCTGTTGTAACATACGTGAACATGCAACTAGTACTGGAAGCACAATAAAATGCAATTTTTACATCACATAAGGACAAGTGTTTTAATGCCTTCTTTGTTTGCCTTGCTGTTGGGCGTTGGCTGTAGCAGAACACGCTGTGAAATTATTCAGTAAATGGAGTTTGAATGAAGGCTGATGTTGTACACAGATCGTTCATTGGAGATGAAAAGGATTTGAATCAGGCTAACGTACACAGCCCATTCCATTCCAGTTATAGTAACAAAACAGTAAAAAGTTAAAATTTGATATTCTTGTTGTTCCAAACTTGTTTATAGTAACCTAAAGGTTGAGGTTATGACATACCCTGAAGAAAGGCACCCAACTTGTTAGGCATACAAATAAGCCACCAACAATAAACGCCATTTCATCTAATGTGCTTGTAACAGGATAAAATGTTTGCCACGGTCACCTTTCGCAAAACTGCTACTCTACTAAAATGGTTCAGAGACCTCTAGCTTGATTTGATGTGCCTTAGATGGTTCCTTCTCCCTCTCGATGATATGGCTGCAGAATAAAGCAAAGCGAAAAGGATTGGTTCATTCTATAAAATTGTGACGAGGACACCTACACTAGTACACTAGTACAAAAAGGGGATTTGGTCCAGCCAGAAAAGAGCATTAATCCCGATTGCATTACGAACCGGGACTAATGTGAGCATTAGTCCCGGTTCAAGCGGCGAGGGGTGTGATGCCCATTAGTACCGGTTCGTGGCACGAACCGGTACTAAAGGTTAGACCTTTAGTACTGCTTCGTGCCACGAACCGGTACTGATGGTGTTGAGACCACGAACCGGTACTAATGGTGCAATTTTCAAATCCTACCCCCCCCAGTGCGTCGCCTTTTTAGTTTTGTAAAAAGCAAAAGAAAATGATAGAAACTTCAAAATTTAAAATCCTTCGAGATGTAGTTATGTTACTACATCTACTAGTTAGGAAAATTTTAAAACTTAAATTTAGACATGTTTTGCAAAAAGTGTAGGGAAAATGTCGGAAAAAACCGGCTATAACTTTTGCATACGATGTTGGAAAAAAACGTATAATATATCAAAATGTTCAGAACGAAAATCTGCATCCGATGGAGACCGCCTACGGCCTGTTTGCAAATTTTTAGAATCCTCAAATTCTAAAAGGAAAAAAAGTTATGCTCAAATTTCAGTTTTTTTTTGATTTTTTGTTAAATCTGGTCAAACTATGATCAAACTACTTATTCAAGAAGTATTAGTGTTACTAAATAATTATTCAAGAATATTAGTGTTACTAAATAATTATTTAAGTTTTTTTGAATTTTGGTCAACTATGGTCAAACTGTGGTCAAACTACTTATTCAAGAAATATTAGTGTTACTAAATAATTATTGATTTTTAGAACAATAGTTTCAAACTCAAACAGTGAAATGTGTGACTTCATGCTCAAGCTAAATTCCTGAGGGTTAATAGGATTAACATCTTACTATTGTCAGGAAAACAACAAGTGCAGACTTGGAAACGAGGGAGAATAGAACCCGGAAGTTAAGTGTGCTCAGGCTGGAGTAGTGAGAGGATGGGTGACCGTTCGGGAAGTTAGATGATTTGGAACGATGAGGGGTGATTAGAGATTAGAGGTTAAAATAATTCAGAAATTTGAAATTCAAAAAAAATCATAAAATTTCCTTTAGTACCGGTTGGCGTTACCAACCGGGACTAAAGGTGGACCTCCAGGCAGAGGCCACGTGGAGGGCCTTTAGTCCCGGTTACAGTTAGAACCGGGACTAAAGGGGGAGGCTTTAGTACTGACCCTTTAGTCCCGGTTCCAGAACCGGGACTAAAGGCCCTTTTTCTACTAGTGCTACAAGTTGACACTCACATTTTCTTCACTAATCTCCGGTAGACCTGGAGTTCAAGTTTGTCCAAAACAAGGTAGACACCGCATTTTAGTCACCCTGCAAGAGAAATAAGCAATCAGTGTACATGCAAAGCAATTAGTGTCCCTGTACAAAAAAGTAGGACGCAATCAGTGACAGCAGAGGGCTGAAACTTTTTCAGCACACAAATATGTGAACTTAGTGGTCTTCATGTCTATCAAGGGCTTGCTTAAGGAGCCTGAGATCTGCCATCCCAAGTGAAGTCACAATATCTGCATACTGGAAGGTTAAATTACCACTTGTACAAATCAAAATGGTTACGGGGAAATCTTTAGGTGGGCTATTTCATTTTTCCTCTATATTCCCATTTTCCCTAACTTTGTTGTTTACTAAAATGGATACAGATTAAAATGGACTAAAATGGTGCAGGTTCCTGTATATAGGTTGTGAATCAGATCACAATTGTAATTATCTTTATATTTGAATTTTAAACTATAACATAATAATCTAGAGCATATAGTTGAGAATGAGGTATAGAAAATATGTTTAGTTGTGGAATCAGACCCATTTTGTTGCGACATTTTTGTATTTTATTTGTATTTAGTAAAATATGGACAAATTGATACCTAATACATTTAGAAACAATTCAAGTCAGTAACATTAACAAAAAAAGGGCAGCCCTGTGCTTGTAGCTCTCGCTTGCGCAGGGTCCGGGGAAGGGTCTGGCCACTTTGAGTTCAAGTGAGTTGATAACAAAATAAGGAGGAATCCATGTGACAAAACTGTAGTTAGGCATATCCTAAGAATATATTGGAAGAATAAGTGCACAAACACAGGTAGGAGCTGTCACACTGTAGTTACGCATATCCTAAGAATATATTGGAAGAATAAGTGCACAAACACAGGTAGGAGCTTTGCATTGAGAAATCATGTAGCTGCTCGATCTCACAAATGCTCCTCTTAAAATTATACTTGATTTCGCCCATGTCCTTAAGCACACTGAATGTCTTATATTCATCAGAAACAATTATATATTACTATGGCATCGGGAATGGAAATAGGAAGAGCCACAAACACAGGAAGAGAAATCAATTCCAAATATTCATAAATGGAGGCTAAGCTAAAGTCGACTCGCAAGAGCAACATACTGAAAACTGCAGTAACTAAGATCATATAATAATTTGAGATAAAGTTTTTCGCCTCATATTAACAATCTGCATACATAAGTTGACTCAGAGATATCCTGTACTGTTTCTAGTGCAGAATATTGTTTTGACAAAGTCAATGTAGTTAAAGGCATATAGAAATCTAAATATTATGATGCGCACAGTGTAACATATAATTCTACCATTTTGGTGAAAACAGATTTAACCGGCAATATGTTGACTTTTATCAATGTACAGAATCCATTGCTATTGGACATTTTGGTGTAACTCAAATGCTCCATTAAGCTCGCATAAATTTGGTTAATAACACTTTTAAAGTGTGAGTAAAAATCTATGAAAGAAAGACTATAAACACTATTGGACATGATATTGAGAAATCTGGGAAGTTGCTACAACTCTCCCATCAAATATAGGAAATATTCAAAGTCTAGGCCTCATACACTTTGCTTAATGTTGGAAGGCATAATGATTTGGTAGGACATGCAGATAGTCATATTCTTAGCCTTATTTCCGAGAAATAAAATAAGAGATGCATACCACCCCTACAGAACACATAAAACTGCTTCGCAAGTCTTCGAGCAATGTGAAGCAGAAACAATTAATTAACTAATACTTGAAATGAACAAAGTGTATTATCTACAATACTTGTAATCTTCAGTACACCATCAAAACAAACCTATTTATTGTTTGCTAACCAGGGACGGAGCTTTGTTGGGGCCAAACTAGGCCATGGGCACCCAGGTTTTTGGCACTTTTAATTTTACCTATGCATCAAAGCATAGCCCACCAAGAATACGAACAATCCATGTAGCCGGCATGAGCATGTAGTAGCACGCTATTTCTCATGGCTGCAGCAGGCAGCGGCACACTAGGCCTAGCACTAGCCGCTCGCCGACATCCCGCGCAGACTTGGCATCCGAGTTCAACGAAGGAGTTAGATACAGATTATCCATATGCTTATTCTGTCCATCATACTGTCCTGGATAGATAGCCTGGTTGTTCCACTCAATTGAAGACATGAATTAGATGCAAATAGTACTGCACTATACATCTAATTTTCCTGCAATTGCTTCATTAGATAGATAGCCTGAGTGTTCACCCAATTGTTCTTAACATTTTAAATATCACAAAATATATTTTGTAGCCATAAGCAATGATAAGCAAGCTCAATCACAATTTATGAATTGATATATACATGTATGCTCGCTCCATCTTGTAATCCTGTATTATATACTAAAATGCCTATGACTCAGAATCTATAAAAAAATATGTACACCCTTTGCCTGGTCCGCCCAATATTTTCTTTGAAGCTCCGCCACTTTTGCTAACCTTCAAGTTTTACCAATTTCAGGGTTGGATGATCCTTGATGACCAGCGTTGTTTTTGAGGAACCCTTCCCAGATTAATTAATAGACTACATACATAGATTTTAGAGCTACACACCAATTTCTGCAGTGATCTAGGAAATATCACCTGTCAAATTCTCGTGGTTGGAGCAAGGAAGTAGAGAAGGCAGCGCTGTCCAGGGAAAGGCAGAGCTGCTCGCGAGGAGGGTCGACGCTCCGCTGCCTGGGGTAGAGGACGTAGAGGAGGGGTCCCCGCTAGGTTCTCTGGTGAAGCTTGTGGGGAGGAGGCCTGGTCGGGGAGGAAGCTCGCGAGATGGGTGGTGGTGAGGGAAGACATTCGGCGGAGGAGGGTGGTCGCCGCTTGTGGTCTGGAGTGGCGGCTCGGTGGCGCCGCTCTGGAGTGGTTGGGAAGGGGGACGGCAGTGGTCTGGGTGGAGGGCGGCCGCCGGCTTGGATCTGGAGTGGTTGGCGGCTGCGGTCAATTCGGTGCTTGGCGCCGCCGCTCTGGCGTGGTTTGGGGCGACGGCGCAAGTGCTCCGGTTGGAGGGCGTTCGGCGGCGGTGGGATGGTGGGGGACGGCGGCGGTGGTGGTGGAGGGCACGAAGGATTTGGGGGTCGATTTGGGGGCAGCGGCGCTATCTGATTTTTTTTAGTGGCTGGTGGCGCTATCTGATGGAGGGCCAGCGCGTGCTCGTCTTTTTTGGGCCAAAGTTTAGGCCATTCGCGCGCTTTCCTCTAATTGTGCGCGCTTAGTTGGCCTGATATTTTGGTCTCGCGTCAAAGTCGATTCCCGGCAGATTATGGGTCGTGGTGCAGTTGTCTCGGCAGAAGATGTGCCCTAAAGTGTACCGGCAGTCCATGTGTCGTCACTGTTCAAGTTCTTCCGGCAGTTTCTCTACCCCAATATGTTTATACCGGCAGAAACAAATGTCCCGGCAGTTGTTTTGCCCCTGATCAAGTATTTCTCCCGGCAGTTAATTACCCCCAATCAAGTGTTGTGCTGTATTGTCCCGAACCCAACGAGAGCGTCATGTTCGTCCCCCACTTTCTCCGGGGGCTAGGCCTTCCTCTGGATCCCTTTGTCAGGGGTCTTATGTTCTATTACGGGCTGGATTTTCACGATCTAGCCCCGGATTCCCTCCTACACATATCATCCTTCATTGTCGTTTGTGACGCCTTTCTCCGCATTATCCCTCACTTCGTCCTGTGGCTCAAGACTTTTGACGTGAAGCCGAAGATAGTCGAAGGGCAGCACGCAGCGTGTGGAGGCGCTCTAATAAGTAAAATTGCCGGCGCTTCATGGCCGAAGGGTTCCTTTCCAGAGGTATCCGGATTATGGCAACATGAGTGGTTTTACATCACAGCTCCCAGAAGTGCCAAGTGGGTAGCTGCCCCTACCTTCCGCTCGGGCCCTCCACCATCTTGGTCCAACGCGTGTTCACACTTAATCCAACGTCTTGGTCCTATTAAGGAGGTGATAGCGCAGCGAACTAGGCAACCGGACTATGATGCTTTAACACTTTCACTTAGCCAGAGGAGTTGGACAGTGGGGCTACTATATAGCCCCTAGTGGCTCCGCACTCACCCGAATTCGGGGTGCGTACATGCCTGGCCAGGAAACGGCCCTTCGTTAAGATGGAGGAATTCTAGGATTCCGATAGGTCATCGAGTGGTTGACCAGTCACACGCTATATCATGACAGTCAGTTTTCAGCTTTCTCTATTGAGGTGCTCGTCCGGATGAACCAGGGCACAATCGCAGTTGTTCTCCTGGTGCCGCCTTAGCCGATAGAGCAGAACGTAAGGCAGCAAAACACAGGAGCCGGGCAAACCCAACATTTGACCAAAGACATGATTCGGAGCTGATGCATATAAGGCCAAACTCGCAACGCTGAACACTCCCTAAGGTATTCGGTCTTTGTTGTGGGCCTAAATAGTGCCCTTTGTAAGAAGCCCTTGGTGTCCAGGTACGTGCATTATTCTGACGTGGCCACATGCCAAAACGTCAGCATCCTTCTCAATTGTACTGAGAATCCGAGGGATGTGTGTCAACAAGAGACAATAAGAAAGGTTTACGCAGGGTCTTAATCTAAAAAGAATCCTTGGAACGGGTCCCTGCTGCACGTCTGCGCCTGTCTCTCCATTGTGCCGTATCCTGGACCGGTGTAGTACGATGGTCATCTGTAAAAAAAGGAACTTGGGTGAAAAGTTGTCGTGCGAAAGAATAGGTTATGTTGGAGAAACCATGTACAATTCAAGATGAGCAAAAATTGCCAGTTGTTTGCGCGCGTTGAGCCCCTTGTGTTTGTAATGGGGTGTGGCCACCAGACCTGTATGAATTACATATAGCTGCACCAGACTCGTCTAACCGCGTCCGTGGTCTTGACGACCTGTCAAATGCTTTATTTGGTGAGTTCGTTTTAGTGTGTGGCTGTCAAGGCTGCCGCACTCTCTTCGGCATGCAGGGATCGCTCAATATTTCCATTTACTGTAATGATGCCACGCGGACCAGGCATCTTGAGCGTGAGAGAAGCGTAATGCGGTATTGTGTTAAAGCGAGCGAAAGCTTTGCGTCCGAGTAGTGCTTGATAGCCACTTTGGAACGCAACGATGTGGAAGGTTAAATTTTCTCTACGGAAGTTATCGGGGAAGCCGAATATAACCTCTAGTAACAGGGAGCCCGTGCAATGAGCCCCTGGGCCTGGTGTTTCTCCTTTAAAGGTATTATTGCTGCAGCAAATTTTTGTTGGGTCTATCCCCGTTTTGCGGATTGTGTCCTGATATATCAGGTTTAAGCTACCGCCGCCGTCCATCAGGACTCGTGTGAAGTGATATCCGTCAATTATTGGATCTAATACCAAGGCAGCCCATCCAGCGCGCCGGATACTTGCCGAGTAATCCCGATGGTCGAAGGTGATCGGTTGAGACGTCCAGTGGCAGAATTCCGCGGTGATAGGCCCTTGGGCATATTTATCTGGGAGTGCCGCCTTGTTCCTTCCCTTTATCACGTGTAACACATTTACTGTTTTGACTTCTGGTGGAAATTTCTTCTGTTCCCTAGTGCTTTGCTTGCGAGGCTCATCCTCGTCTTCGCTTGTGTATCCTGCCCCTTATCTTCGGCGTTGAGCTTGCCGGACTTCTTGAAGACCCAACATTCTTTGTGGGTGTGATTTGTAGGTTTATCGGGGGTGCTATGACACTAACATATTTGGTCCAGAATTTTGTTTAGGCTGGACAGTTCATCTCTGGCGCCTTTGGAGGGCGGCTTTTACTGACCTGGCCGAGAGCTTCTGAATCCGGCGTTTACCGCCGTGCTCTTCGTGGTGTCTTCTTTATTCCGGTGCTTATTGTTTTTGCTGCGTCGTGATTTCCCGTTTCCATCTCTAACTTCGGATGTACTTGGGTCGCTGGTGCTGCATCAGCTAGCTAGCTGTCCTTGCTCGCGCAAAAGCGGGTCATGAGGCTTGTTAATGCTGCCATTATTCTCAGCTTTTCTTGGCCGAGGTGTCTGGCAAGACATTCGTCTCGGACGCTGTGCTTAAAAGGTGCCAAGGCTTCGGCGTCCGGATAGTCGACTATTTGGTTCTTTTTAGTAAGAAACATGTTCCAAAACTTTCGGGTTGACTCTCCGGGCTGTTGAGTTATATGACTTAAATTGTCCGCATCTGGAGGTCGGACATAAGTCCCTTGAAAATTCGCCCGAAAAGCGTCTTCGAGCTCTTCCCAGCTTCCAATGGAGCTTTCGGGGAGGCTTTTAAGCCAGTGCCGAGCTGGCCCTTTGAGCTTGAGGGGTAAGTACTTGATGGCGTGAAGATCATATCCTCGAGCCATATGGATATGGAGGATATAGTCCTCAATCTAGACCCCAGGGTCTGTTGTTCTGTCGTATGCCTCTATGTTTACGGTTTTGAATCCATTTGGAAATTCATGGTCCAGCACCTCGTCGGTGAAACATAGGGGGTGTGCGGCACCCCTGTATCTGGGTATACCGTGGTGTTCGGATGTTTGTTGTGTTGCATCGTATGCTAGAGCACGCTTGCGTGGTCCATAAATGGATCTTGTTGCGCCATCCTTTTGATGCGAGCCCTCGCGTGGATCGCGTATTGGCATGTGTGCGGCGTTGTTTGCCATTCTATGCTAGCCGTGAGGTCGTCTATCCGGCCAGATGGCCATTTTAATTTTTGGTTGCGGGGGATCTAAGGCCTCCTCATTGAACTCAGGTAGCAACTTCCGCTTCGGGTAGCTCTTAGTGTGGCGATTATCGCCGTACTTCGCTGCTGTGTTGAGTACTGTTACTCCCTCTGATTCAGAGTGTCTTGTGCAGCCTTGAGCCTTTGCTTATGCTTTTTTAGACTCCTCGCGGTGGCAACAAGCCTTTGATGGGCATTCTGTTGCTCCGGGTGTCTGTCCGGTGTGATGTCGTCCGGATTATTATCTTTGACAGAGTCATGTTATTCGCTTTGATTCTCCGTGTTGTCGTGGTCCGGCGATGGTTCACCCTGCTCTAATGGTGGTCTATATGATTGTTGTTTCTACCGAGGCGGGATTTGGAGCGGCACTTACGCCGCCGCTTTGACTGCTTCTCGAGGGGACAACCCTTCGTTGCGTCCTTCCGTTCCTCGCCGTCGTTTTCTTTTGGTGTGTCCACCATGTATATGTCATGTGATGAAGTGGGCGTCTGGTGCCCTGTGGGCAGTGATTCCTCTTTGTATCCCGCATCGTCGTCCATACCGTCGATGCCTTCGAAGTCGAAGTCGAGCATGCCGGTTAAGTCATCGACAGTGGCTACTAAGTGGGTGGTGGGTGGGCGGCGAATTTCTTCATCATCCGCATCCCAATCCTGCCGGACATAGTTCAGCCCGGGTCCTCCTGACAAGGAGAGAGACCTTAATGAGTTCAGTATGTCGCCGAAGGGCGAGTGCTGAAAAATATCTGCGAAGGTAAACTCCATGATCGGCGCCCAATCAGATTTGATAGGAACGGGCGCAGGAGGTTCGGAGTCCGTGGCCGGAGAAGGATCCGGTAGTTTGACAACACGGCTCTCTCGCAGGGTAAGGTCGATATTCGGCTCGATCGCCGCTGAGGATATGGCCTCCGTGACGGGGTCTATCCACCCGTCAATGGATGGCACAACTGACTCCGAATTGTGACTCGGAGCGGCTGCCAGTGCGGTCTCCTGAATATGGTCCGATGGCAGAGCTAAATCGTACTCATCGTGACCGTGTGGCGCACAAGGCAGGGGCTCGAATCCGTCGAAGATCAAGTCTCCGCGGACATCGGCCATGTAATTTAAGCTTCCAAACCTGACCTGGTGGCTAGGGTCGTAACTTTCGATCTGCTCCAGATGGCCAAGCACGTTGGCCCGCAGTGCGAAGCCGCCGAACACAAAGATCTGTCCGGGGAGAAAAGTCTCACCCTGGAAAGCATCGCTATCGATGATACTAGGAGCCATCAAGCCTAACGGCGACGACACAGAGGAACTCTCAATGAAAGCACAATGTCGGTGTCAAAACCGGCGGAGCTCGGGTAGGGGGTCCCGAACTGTGCGTCTAAGGCGGATGGTAACAGGAGGTAGGGGACACGATGTTTTACCCAGGTTCGGCCCTCTTGATGGAGGTAAAACCCTACGTCCTGCTTGATTTATTCTTGATGATATGAGTATTACAAGAGTTGATCTACCACTAGATCGGAGAGGCTAAACCCTAGAAGCTAGCCTATGGTATGATTGTATGTTGTCCTATGGACTAAAACCCTCCGGTTTATATAGACACCGGAGGGGGTTAGGGTTACACAAGGTCAGTTACAAAGGAGGAGTTCTCCATATCCGTACTGCCTAGCTTGCCTTCCACGCCAAGTAGAGTCCCATCCGGACACGAGATGAAGTCTTCAATCTTGTATCTTCATGGTCCAATAGTTCGGCCAAAGGATATAGTCCGGCTGTCCGGAGACCCCCTAATCCCGGAATCCCTCACCCATGAATATTGAATCATACGATGGAACAATGGATCCCGTGGTATGGATTGAGGACTTCCTCCTCCAGATCCACCTGGCTCGTGGAGGTGACCTTCACGCCACCAAATACCTACCACTAAAACTCAAAGCACCAGCTCGTTACTGGTTAAACAGTTTGCCAGAAAATTCTATTAGCAGCTGGGAGGACTTGGAGGACGCCTTTCGCAACAGCTTCCAAGGAACTTATGCCCGGCCATCGGATGCCGATGACCTAAGTAACATTGTCCAGCAGCCGGGAGAGTCAGCAAGGGAGCTCAGGACCAGGTTCTTAGTTAAAAAGAACCAAATCATCGACTATCTAGACATGGAAGCCCTTGCGGCTGTCGGTGTCAAAACCGGCGGATCTCGGGTAGGGGGTCCCGAACTGTGCGTCTAGGATCGATGGTAACAAGAGGCAGGGGACACGATGTTTACCCAGGTTCGGGCCCTCTTGATGGAGGTAATACCCTACGTCCTGCTTGATTGATATTGATGATATGAGTATTACAAGAGTTGATCTACCACGAGATCAGAGAGGCTAAACCCTAGAAGCTAGCCTATGGTATGATTGTTGTATACCCTCTATCGACTAGCCTGGCCTCGGTTTATATAATGCACTAGAGGCCTAGGATAACAAGAGTCCTAGCCGAATACGCCGGTGGGGAGGAGTCCTTGTCTTGATCACCAAGTCTTGTGGAATCTTCCATGTATGCGACAACTGTCCGAACTGGCCCATGATTATACGGCCATGGGGGTCCTCGGCCCAATCTAACAGATCGAGAGATGACGTGGTGAGTACCCCCTAGTCCAGGACACCGTCAGTAGCCCCCTGAACCGGTCTTCAAGTTAGGGACGCTCCTCCATTCTTCCGAACTGTTCTTCATCTTCGGTTGTCGGTCTTGAAAACTGGTTCAACAAATCTTCTCATCTTAGATCTTGAGGATTGCCGAAATGCATTCGACGAGTTTACACATCGGGTATCTGAGGAGCCCCTTTAAGTTTCCGGCCTTTATCAATACCTTGGGTTTGAAGTGGTTCCCGGGAGCCAGTGTCCACTTCCATCCGAGTTCTAACGCCGGACTGCATTCGAGGTATTTTTTGCAGCCGAGCGCCAATGTCGGACTGCTTTTGAGCTCCAACGCCGAAATGTATTCGATATCTAATGCCGAAATATATCCGAGCTCCAACGCCAGACTGTGTCCAAGCTCCAACGCCGGACTATATCCGAGGTGTCATATCACCTTGGTTCAAAAAAGTTGAAGGAACTTAGCCGAGCTTAATGCCGGAAATGCCCACTATGGAGCCAGCCACTAGCGCCCGAGCTTTATGCCGGACTGCTTCCGAGGTGGTGCACCACCCCGACTGTGGGCCGACTTTTTGTCAATATTTTTTATTAGTGCAATTTATTCTCTGCCGAGATATATAGCCAGTAGCCCTCAAGGTGTGTATCAGTCTAAAACCCGAGATGCACCTGAAGGATGACGTAAGACCGCTGATCCCAGTAGCCGTTGAGACTCAGGTTGATTTGCAAAATCGGTCTGAGGATCAAGTCCTAGCTCGGCAGAATACTTTGAGATAGAAAAGGCGGCGTGCTCA
>NW_025225180.1:5529-7288 GCF_018294505.1 Triticum aestivum | reverse complement strand
TCCTCGAGACTCAGGTTGGGTGCGGCCGACCAACTTGAGGATCAAAATCTCCTCGGCAACTGTATTGCACTTAAAATTTTCTGCATTGAACAGGCAATGCAGTAGCCCCCGAGACACTGGTCGGGTGGCAACACCAGATCAGGGGATCGATACGCCCCTTTAATATTAGTAAATGATAAGCCCGAAGCCCAGTAGCCCCGAGCCATAATGCGGGCACAGGTGGCCGAATTAAGGATCGATATCCAGAGTAAAATCACAAATTATGTGTAATGATTCTATGTATCCAAGTACTTTACATCATTAATGTTCGGATCCACATTGTACCAAACTTTGTTGACCGACCATCGGCTTCCACCTCCTCGGCCAGTAGCCGAGGAGTGTTTGTCCTACTTTATAAAGCCTTTATGAGGGCAAAGATTTTACGACAAACAAGGCAATCTGGCCATACGGTTTTATAAACAAAGGTACGTAGAGAGATTTGTTATATTATTGTTTAACATAATAAATGTCTTCCAAAGAAAATATTCCCGCTATCGGTTCCTTTATTTGGGTTGTCATCCTAAGCATGATCATGAAACCTCAGCTCTAATGTAAGAGCCAAATACTGAGGATTTTGTTTGGGAGGCCAGTTACTAGCCCCCGGTAGTGTTCGGCGACAGCCGAGGTCAAGCCGTAAACACTTCGGCCAATGTTATGAATGGCCAATCATTTAACAGATTCATCGGATCGCTGATCAGTTTACGCTTTTTGTGACAGTCACTTTTCGGCTTTTTCCACTAAGGTGCTTTACCATGTGAGCTGCAAGCACAACCGCAGTGGTTCTCTCTTTGCACACCTAGCCAAACAAAGCGGAATGTAGGAGGCAAGCGCAGGATCCGGGCAACCCAACTATTGACCAAAGACACAATTCGAAACCTATACATATTTAGCAATATCCGAGAATGTTTTTGCCAAATCTCTAAAGGTGTCCAGTGTTGCACTGCGAGACTTGTGCTGAAAACACACAAATAGTTTAAAAGTGCCAAAAAGCTTGGAAAACCAAAAAAACGTCAGTAAAAACATGACGTCCGAACAAGATCAAGTGTTCGGCGCCAATCTGAAAATTGGAAGAGAAAGAAAGAATTGTGCTTCTGTCGTGTTTTTACAACGACCAAGAAGAAAACACATTTACAGCTCATATATAAATTTTAAGAGCCCCCAAGTGACTTGGGTAAGAATTTTATGTATAATGATTATATGTACCAAAGTACTTATATCATATTTATGTTCACCCGAACTTTAAACGTGTCTTAACCGACCGGCCAAGGGCCGAAAAGTGTCATGTACTCCGCCTATCGAGAGTATCGATGGTGTTTCCGATGACCAGGCAATCAGGCCATAAGGCTGTAACAGACAAAGCGCGCTCAGGGAAGTTATACTATATTACTGACGAAGTGTAAGAAGCATCTTCGAAGAAAATAGTACCCCCACCGATACCTTTCTTCGGTGCTCATTATTATTATTATAAGACTTGTGCAATAGATTTTTTTACTCATGAGTTCCGTTGTGTGCCGACCATGATTGAAAACAATAAGAGCGCTAGCTTTCGGCTTCACCCAGTCTGAGGTCAGAGCTTGGATGACCCGGTCGTGATAATCGCAGAGGTGCTCCCTTTACTCCCTAGCCGAACAATCGGGAACATAGGGGTAAGCACAGGAGCCAGGCAACCCAGCTTGCAAATCGCTTAGGTCAATATGGTGCATATTGTGGCGTAATACAC
>NW_025225180.1:3797-4866 GCF_018294505.1 Triticum aestivum | reverse complement strand
AACAAGGAACGAAGCCATACAAGTATAATCATATGCATCAGGAAAGCTCCATCAAGGGAGCCCCCAAGTAAACGGGGTATTTGAATTTGTGTGTCACAAACAAAGTTTTGACAAGGAGATTTTTTTCTACAAGCAACTTTTTTTCAAAAAGGTATAATGCTTGGTCGAACCAAACACAAGTTAAAAATTTAAAACTCGGAGCATGAAGGCAACTTAGCTGGTTAATGTGTTCGGTATTGACGACGCGGTCCGAGCTTGATGCGGGACAAGGTTCCATCCCCCAAGCCGGTCCCGAGGTGGCGGAGCAAAGAGCTCGGCACTCCGAAGTGGTGACATAGCACGGTCAATGCAGGCCGGCAGAGTGATGCCGAAGTCCCCGGCATGGGGTAATGAAGTGTTGACGAAGCCCCCCGTCCAGCCGAGGTGACGCCAAAGGATATAGTCCGGCTGGATCATTTTCATGTGCACAAAAAATAGTGCAAATCGGAGATAATAATAATGATGATAAAAAATGTTGCATAATAAATAATTTATGCAAAGTGAGTAATAAAAGAAATATGGCCTGTCGCCGAAGTCAATGTCGATGCACGGCGTCGGCGTGATGCGGTAAAGGTGTGGCAAAGCCTGAATTCACAGGTCGGTCCGAGTTCCGGATGCGGCGTTCGCTGGACTATGTACGGAAACTGACCGGACCACCACGCAACTGTCGTTAGTGCGGTCATCATTTGATAGACCTGTGTACAGATGATGGAACAAACTAGAGTAATAATTCCTTGGGAAAAATAAACCCGAACAAGCAAAAAATACTAGGATTAATAGCACCTGGTTCCGAAAATTGGGACTCGATCCGCACACCCATTGCCTGATGGGCATAAAGTGACGGTATGGCGATGCTGGCAAAGGTTGGCTCGCCGAGGCAAAGCCCTCGGTCCAACTAACGTGACGGAGCTGGTCGGCTAGTGACACAGAAGTCTCCGGAGTAGGTTGATGAAGAGATGGCGAAGCCCCCGGTCCAGCCGAGATGTCGAAGCCTCGATGTCAGCCGATGAGTCGAAGTAGGTCGGCGTGA
>NW_025225180.1:3039-3670 GCF_018294505.1 Triticum aestivum | reverse complement strand
GGACACCAGCTTGAAGAGGCAATAGTGCGGCCCTGCCGATACAGGTCGTGACGTGGTCGATGCCGGCTTGATAAAGTGACCGTGCGGCGATGCCGGTATACCCGCTCCGTGTAATCCGTGGGGCGGCGATGTTGGTGATGATTTATCCTTTGCAATGCGGGACTCTTGTTTGGCCTGCCAAGATGGTGATCCGAAGAAGTTGAACTCGGCTCAACAAAGTGACGACGTGTCTAGCGCATGTCGGCAGCCTTGGAGTAATATTGCCGGACTGGTTTGACACTAGTATGATGATGAAGATGACCTTAGGGGAGGCTTAAAAATTTACGGGCACGTGTTTAAAAACAACGCACAATACCCTAGAATAGAATTCCTCTAAAAAGGTTGTCCAATATCAGGTTCATAAAGAAACATGAATTCAGGTCGGATCCGTATTTGCGCAGATAACGGATCCGATAATTGGTCCACTCATCGGAAGGTTCCCGGAGTTTGAACCGTCGGATCAAGCTGAAATTTGGAGGGGTGGTAGATATGGGAATTCCGCAGTAAATGAACGGTTGGATCTTCCAAAGGACGTCCGAGCTGGGCTCTGGAGACCACGCCCTAAACTCGTCCAGATTCCCGTCCAGATTTG
>NW_025225180.1:0-2869 GCF_018294505.1 Triticum aestivum | reverse complement strand
CAGGGCTCCGGTATATCGTAGATTGTCGGAAATTCCTCCATCGGAACTCGACGAAATTTTGCATGGCTGTTGTAGATGTAATTCCGCACTATTCCACCAAAGCAATCGTCAAACTGACGCTCGAGGAGGCGGTGACGACGAATAGAAATTTGCTGTTCATAAAAATAGCACGGCAGCCCGAGGGCAATGTTGACGTTGAGCCCCGAGCTCCAAGGATGATTCCTCCCTGATCTTGATAGAGATCGGAGTTGATGTTTGATGATGGCCCTCGTCCGAACATGGTGATCCGAACACGGGGCATAGTTCTTGGTCGAACCAAGGTGACCAGTCGAGCTGGTGACGAAGATGCCGACGTCGCAGTTGACCTGCGGGCGAGCCATTGATCCTTTTTCCGATCACACAGCGGAACTCTCAATGAAAGCACCAATGTCGGTGTCAAAACCGGCGGATCTTGGGTAGGGGGTCCCGAACTGTGCGTCTAGGATCGATGGTAACAGGAGGCAGGGGACACGATGTTTACCCAGGTCCGGGCCCTCTTGATGGAGGTAATACCCTACGTCCTGCTTGATTGATATTGATGATATGAGTATTACAAGAGTTGATCTACCACGAGATCAGAGAGGCTAAACCCTAGAAGCTAGCCTATGGTATGATTGTTGTATATCCTCTATCGACTAGCCTGGCCTCGGTTTATATAATGCACCAGAGGCCTAGGATAACAAGAGTCCTAGCCGAATACGCCGGTGGGGAGGAGTCCTTGTGTTGATCACCAAGTCTTGTGGAATCTTTCATGTAGGCGGCAACTGTCCGAACTGGCCCATGAGTATATGGCCATGGGGGGTCCTCGGCCCAATCTAACAGATCAGGAGATGACATGATGAGTACCCCCTAGTCCAGGGCACCGTCAGCGGCCTTCAAACACAGCGTCCGGGATGAATGTCTTGCATGCCACCTCGGTCAAGAAGTACCTAGATCCATGACAGCCCTTACCGCTCTAATTACCTGTTTCTGCGCGGGAGAAGACATCTGGCTCGCTCTTACAAGCAATAGCGCCAGCGACTCGGGCACTTCCGAAATCCGAGACGGCAATGGCAAGCCAAGACGAAGCAAATACAACAGTCGCAATGATAATGAAAGATCACGCGACATAGCGGTTAACGCCAAATTCATCAATCCCAAGCCTGATCAACGGAAAAAGCCATTCAAGACGAACAGAGACGGACCATCCAACCTAGACAGGATACTAGACCAACCCTACCAGATTCACGGCCACCCCAATAAACCAGCTAATCATACCAACAGAAGTTGTTCGGTCCTCAAGCAGATCGGCAAGCTCAATACCGAACACAAGGGAAGGGGGCCGCCAGGTAATAGAGATGACGGAATGGTTCACCAACTAAATGTAGAGGGCCAGAAGCAATTCCCCCTGAAGATCGACCAAATCAGGAACAGAAATAGCAGTTCGGCTTCCGCCACTCATCTCATATACACGATAAAGCTATACCGCGCATACATAACTACGCACTTAAAATACCATGGGCATCGGCGGAAGCACAATACGGATAAGTCTGCAAACACTTCGGTAACATTTTTTTATATATACTTTCCTTCTTTTTGCATTCTTCAATACTTCTTAAAAGCAGGTAGCGTAAAGGAGAAACACCTAAGACTGACTCCATCGGAGTTCGGATCCATACACTCACCTACGGGGCTACTTCCTTCAAGGATTCCCCTCGCTGAGGACAGGCGGCGCAGACGTGCGACAGGAGGTCCAAAATTAACTTTTGTTGACCGCACTCTTTTTTAGAGCCTGTAACATGCCTTTTTCCTATGCCTTCGACCCAGGGCATATCAAATGATCGGGGTCGTGGCATACATACATACATACATATATATACATACATACATATACATATATATATATATATATATATATATATATATATATCAATTACTCATTGGCATATCGCTCAGGTCCCAGTCAACACTATCCGAATTAATTACCCGCGTCTTTCCTCAAATGAATACCCCTCCCATGGTTGTTTCACAAATATAGTCCGGCTTACTTGCCAGGGGCCCGGTACCAGAATAAATGAGTTGCCAACAAAGTATAGCGTGCTTCGGCATCAGGAGTTTGTCCTTATATGCATCAGCTCCGAATCATGTCTTGGGTCAATAGTTGGGTTTCCCGGCTCCTATGTTTGCTATCCTACGTTCCTCTCTACCGGCTAGGGTAGTAAAGGGAGAACTACTGCGATTGTGCTACCGATTCACCTGGTGACGCACCTCAGTAGAGAAAGTCGAAAATTGATTGTCTTGATGCGGCGAGAGCTGGTCAACCACTCGATGACTTATCGGAGTGTCTAGCGATTCCTCCGCGTCACACGAAGGACCTCTTTTCTGGTCAATTATGTAAACGCATCATATGAATAAG
This sequence comes from Triticum aestivum, assembly GCF_018294505.1. Lineage (NCBI taxonomy): Eukaryota > Viridiplantae > Streptophyta > Magnoliopsida > Poales > Poaceae > Triticum > Triticum aestivum. The sequence continues at coordinate 435 of NW_025225180.1, read as the reverse complement.
CCGCATACATACTAGGGGCTATGTCGTAGACCCACCGTAAAACTCCTATGGCTAAGTGAAAGTGTTAACGCCCTATAGTCTGGTTGCCTGGTTCGCCGCATTGACACCTCCTTCACGGACCAAGTCGTTGGGTCAAGAGTGACCAGATGCTTTTTCAAACACCCATGTACTTCCTACAACGGGGCTGAAGCCGATGACTGGAAATCTTTCAGATTATATTAAAATGGCCGCACAGGAGGAACACAAGATTTTGAACAAAATATACAAATAGATTCACTATAAAATTGTCTCGTGCAATTCTTATACACCTCACTCGAACATTATGTCTTTAAAGCATTGACCCTCTATTAACCGGGCGGCTACTAGGACGTCTTCAAAATAATCCTCCGGTTCGTGGCGGTCCTTGCCCTTGAGCGGACTCTTCACCGCAACATT
>NW_025225179.1:9319-12711 GCF_018294505.1 Triticum aestivum | reverse complement strand
TATGCAATTTTTTCGACGTCACCTCTCGGAAGTCGGTTGATGTGAGGCAACTCAGAAGGCTACATGAAGAGATCGTGGTGATACTATGCGAGCTTGAGATGTACTTCCTGCCCGCATTCTTCTACGTTATGGGGCATCTGCTGGTCCATATCGTGGAGGATATCATCCAACTCGGGCCGACGTTCCTGCACAACATGATGCCGTTCGAAAGGATGAATGGTGTCATCAAAGAATACGTTCGCAACAAGTCACGTCGAGAGGGAAGTATAGCTAGGGGCTTTCTGACCGAAGAGTGCATCTCCTACTGCACGAATTATCTAGGCATCGAGAACCCCGTTGGTCTGCCCGTCAACAGGCACCTCAGCAGGCTCGCTGGATGGGGTCACCATGAGGGTCGCCGTGAAATGCATGTCGACTTTGAGGGTCGACTCGCCGACTTTGAAAGAGCAAACCTAGTAGTGCTACAACACATAGACGTGGTCGATCCTTGGGTGGTAGAGCACAAAACCTTTATTGAGAAGACGTACAATGACCGAGGCCAACAGAGGACGGACGGAGATATAATCAAAGAGCACAACTCATGTTTCACGCGTTGGTTCAAGCAGAAGCTTTTGTCGTAGCCTTTACATGAGGATTCTTCCGCGGAAGAACAACTCATATTCGCCTTGTCACAGGGCGCCGAGCACAACCTGATGACCTATGAGGCATACGATATCAACGACTACACATTCTACACCGAGGACAAGGACATGAAGAGCGATGGTTATTAGAACTCCGTGGTAACGATGGAATCCTACACCGGTAACGACAAGGACAGATACTACAGAAGGATCGAGGAGATCTGGGAGCTGAGCTATGCTGGAGAGAAGGTCCCGATGTTCCGTGTCAGATGGGCCAAGAGCGTCCTAAAAGAAGACCGGTATTTCACCACCATGGTTATACCCGAAGCCAAATCCAAGACCGCGGGCGCAAACGTCACCGCGAAAAATGAGCCATGGGTACTGGCTTCACAAGTGGACCAATGCTTCTTCATTACCGACACGTCAAAGACCAGTCGTGTTGTCGTGAGGAGAGGCAAACACTACAAGAAACATGTTAATCCATGACGGATTTCTGGTGACACTATTGAAAACTGTCATGAACAGCCTGGTACAGCCCCGCAAGCCCGCTGAAAGCCCGCTAAAGCCCGCCTAACCATTCCCGTATAAAATAAGAACCCTAATCCTCATCGGCCCTCCTCTCTCCCTACGCAGCCCCCTTCCTCATCTCCCACACCACGCCGCCACTCATCGCCTCTTTGCCTCCCTCCTGCCATAGCTCGCCGCTGGCCCTTGCCCTCCCTCCCCCTCACCTCGCAGCTCCGGCAACTACCAGATCCGCCGCATCCCCCACCCATCCATCCCTCTCGCAACACATATCTCTCTCCCTGGTGCAACCACTCACGCCGAGACCAAATGCCCGACGATTCCGACAACATCCGTCACCAGGAGTTGTTCTCTGACCCCTTCGTCCTCCAGTCCGGCTGGATCTGTCGCTCCCGGTATCTGGTGCTCGCCCGCGACCCCTAGTCATGGCTAGGGTTTCGGCTGCAGCATCATATCCAACGCTGCACATCTCCGGCGGCTCCTCTTCGTCCACACAATGCCTCTCCGGTAGCTCTATCCACACCGCCCCCTTGGAAATCACCTTGTGGGCTGCACGGTGCTGTTGCTGTCCAACATCCAGCGGCGGGCGACCAACCCCTGGGCCGCCATCGGGAACACCTTCTTCTCTACCAAGGTTAGCCCCCCGTCCGACCCAGATCACACTAACTCGTCCCTGATGCCCCCCGACCCACCTCTCTTGATTTGGTCTGATCCCCCTGTGCGTGCGTGTAGGAAGTGTTTGAGAGCCTCGCTGTTTGCGATCTGTTTATGAGTACTTGGCATTCAAGGAGCAGACTATCGATGAGCAGTAAGTTTCAAGACGAAATCTTAGCAGTTGTAGGTAAATTGTTCATTCTACTTGTAGTGAATAACCTTATGAATTCATTCTCACTATCTTGACAAAAGTTCCAGCAGGAAATTTGTGCTTGTGCTTGATTGACCCACTACTCTACATTCTGTCTTTGGGTTCAGAGTGTGTTGTTGACTCACCCGATTGATGGCCTTTTTTTAATGGCGGATGTATTTGAGGGAGGCAGTGAGTAATATACCAAGTTACAATCTTATGAGTTTTTTCCCAATCGCTATATACTATAGTGCTTATTTCAATTGCAATGCTAGATTCTTTGGTGCCAATTGGTTTAGCCAATCCGTTAATCCTTTTTGTTCCTATATAGATAGTACTTAATGATGCACGCGTATTTCGACAGTCGCTTCACCTCTGTTCCTATATAGATTGATAACAAAGGGCCAAACTGTTACCGTCGACTGCCTAGTGTGGCCACCGTCTTCTCTAACTATACGTGTGTGTTGAGTGTGCGTGCTGACAAGGTGGCGCCAGCTGCTATCGAGGGCTCTGGTGTAGCAGCCGGTGTGTTGTGTGTGCGTGTTTCCTCTCTGAATATTTAACACTATTTTTTCTCTGAATTTCTTCTGTATCTTGTACACTGCAGGGTACCAAGTAGAGACAAACTCCAGGGTACCAAGTAGAGACAAACCGATGCACTGTGGTATGTGGCCTTCTATCAAGATCTAATTAAGTTTAGATTCCTCCCTAGGTCTTGGAGAGATGATTTCTACTACTGTATAAATATGTCAACATGTTCTATTTGGAGTTTTCTCCCTAGGCATTTCTTTTTCTATCCTTGTTGTCTCCTGCAGCCCGGTGAATAAGTATTTCAGAAATAAGTTTAATCCGATTCTAAGAAGAAACTTACATTGTTACATTGTGGCAGTGCTACAGTAAGAATACAAAGGTTTAAATCTATTTATTTTTGTACTACACACATGTATTAGTGAGTCAATTTAGAGTAGTAGTACTACCATTGGTCGTGCACCTAGTAGTACTAGTACCAAGGCCACGTGTTCGCTCACTCTATATCAACCTGGAGGCACAAACAGAGATAGCACTTGCCAACACAGTGACACAATGCATTTTTTCTTCAACTCCTTTGCTCCATCAGTAGGTCGCCCTCCTCAATAGTGCTCCTGACAAGTGATCCTAAATCTTCTTTCTTCATTTTATTCCTCTCTTTTTATTTTGATAACTTGACACTCTAATTTTCTAACAATGATCTCTTGTTTTCGGTATGCAGGTCTGGGTAGCTTCGTAATAGCCGTGTCGTTGCATGGCGCACAATAGAGCTTCAGAGGGCGATCACGATGGCTGTTGTGGAACTGAACCGCGATCAACCAAGGTTTAGTTCTCTACCAAGCGATTCAGCATATTTGGATTTCACTACTATGATT
>NW_025225179.1:5208-9309 GCF_018294505.1 Triticum aestivum | reverse complement strand
CCTCCTCTCTCCCTACGCAGCCCCCTTCCTCATCTCCCACACCACGCCGCCACTCATCGCCTCTTTGCCTCCCTCCTGCCATAGCTCGCCGCTGGCCCTTGCCCTCCCTCCCCCTCACCTCGCAGCTCCGGCAACTACCAGATCCGCCGCATCCCCCACCCATCCATCCCTCTCGCAACACATATCTCTCTTCCTGGTGCAACCACTCACGCCGAGACCAAATGCCCGACGATTCCGACAACATCCGTCACCAGGAGTTGTTCTCTGACCCCTTCGTCCTCCAGTCCGGCTGGATCTGTCGCTCCCGGTATCTGGTGCTCGCCCGCGACCCCTAGTCATGGCTAGGGTTTCGGCTGCAGCATCATATCCAACGCTGCACATCTCCGGCGGCTCCTCTTCGTCCACACAATGCCTCTCCGGTAGCTCTATCCACACCGCCCCCTTGGAAATCACCTTGTGGGCTGCACGGTGCTGTTGCTGTCCAACATCCAGCGGCGGGCGACCAACCCCTGGGCCGCCATCGGGAACACCTTCTTCTCTACCAAGGTTAGCCCCCCGTCCGACCCAGATCACACTAACTCGTCCCTGATGCCCCCCGACCCACCTCTCTTGATTTGGTCTGATCCCCCTGTGCGTGCGTGTAGGAAGTGTTTGAGAGCCTCGCTGTTTGCGATCTGTTTATGAGTACTTGGCATTCAAGGAGCAGACTATCGATGAGCAGTAAGTTTCAAGACGAAATCTTAGCAGTTGTAGGTAAATTGTTCATTCTACTTGTAGTGAATAACCTTATGAATTCATTCTCACTATCTTGACAAAAGTTCCAGCAGGAAATTTGTGCTTGTGCTTGATTGACCCACTACTCTACATTCTGTCTTTGGGTTCAGAGTGTGTTGTTGACTCACCCGATTGATGGCCTTTTTTTAATGGCGGATGTATTTGAGGGAGGCAGTGAGTAATATACCAAGTTACAATCTTATGAGTTTTTTCCCAATCGCTATATACTATAGTGCTTATTTCAATTGCAATGCTAGATTCTTTGGTGCCAATTGGTTTAGCCAATCCGTTAATCCTTTTTGTTCCTATATAGATAGTACTTAATGATGCACGCGTATTTCGACAGTCGCTTCACCTCTGTTCCTATATAGATTGATAACAAAGGGCCAAACTGTTACCGTCGACTGCCTAGTGTGGCCACCGTCTTCTCTAACTATACGTGTGTGTTGAGTGTGCGTGCTGACAAGGTGGCGCCAGCTGCTATCGAGGGCTCTGGTGTAGCAGCCGGTGTGTTGTGTGTGCGTGTTTCCTCTCTGAATATTTAACACTATTTTTTCTCTGAATTTCTTCTGTATCTTGTACACTGCAGGGTACCAAGTAGAGACAAACTCCAGGGTACCAAGTAGAGACAAACCGATGCACTGTGGTATGTGGCCTTCTATCAAGATCTAATTAAGTTTAGATTCCTCCCTAGGTCTTGGAGAGATGATTTCTACTACTGTATAAATATGTCAACATGTTCTATTTGGAGTTTTCTCCCTAGGCATTTCTTTTTCTATCCTTGTTGTCTCCTGCAGCCCGGTGAATAAGTATTTCAGAAATAAGTTTAATCCGATTCTAAGAAGAAACTTACATTGTTACATTGTGGCAGTGCTACAGTAAGAATACAAAGGTTTAAATCTATTTATTTTTGTACTACACACATGTATTAGTGAGTCAATTTAGAGTAGTAGTACTACCATTGGTCGTGCACCTAGTAGTACTAGTACCAAGGCCACGTGTTCGCTCACTCTATATCAACCTGGAGGCACAAACAGAGATAGCACTTGCCAACACAGTGACACAATGCATTTTTTCTTCAACTCCTTTGCTCCATCAGTAGGTCGCCCTCCTCAATAGTGCTCCTGACAAGTGATCCTAAATCTTCTTTCTTCATTTTATTCCTCTCTTTTTATTTTGATAACTTGACACTCTAATTTTCTAACAATGATCTCTTGTTTTCGGTATGCAGGTCTGGGTAGCTTCGTAATAGCCGTGTCGTTGCATGGCGCACAATAGAGCTTCAGAGGGCGATCACGATGGCTGTTGTGGAACTGAACCGCGATCAACCAAGGTTTAGTTCTCTACCAAGCGATTCAGCATATTTGGATTTCACTACTATGATTTCTCTGTTTTTTTTGCATTCGCCAACTCAATTGCTATTGAACTGACCTATTTAGTTGATCTGGTTCGAAGTTACGCATTTATCACTAGGGTGTGATTCCGAACTAATTTTTTTGTGCCCCATGGATCTTGGTGGTTAATTTTATCATCTCACGCACTCGAATCAAAGTAAACCTATACATCCTAACCACCATCTCAGTACCTCTTAACAGAACCATTTGCCTCTTATTTCTATAGATCTATTAGTGGCCATGGCTCTTAGTTATTTTGCATGCCGTTTGAGTTGACTTGGCATTTAAGTGTTCACTATTGTCAGTGCCTTGATAAATATTTAGTTTCATGTGTAAACTTGTTGAGATATTAACATTAGAAGCTTACACCAGCCAGGTCGACGAGCGGTTGCTCCACGCCATGGATATAGTTTGTTGGTGATGCCATTTTTTGTTGGATTTATATGGTCTCAAATGCTGCTGCTATAATACTTGAGTTCTGCAATGTATGTTCTATTATGTTATCACTTCTAGGTCAACTTGATTATACTTTCATTTGACACATATCTATTTGATTAATTTGTAGCAACCTCATGTTTATTGTTGTTTTATACTAGATACTTTGTTATTCTCATTTGTAGGCACAATAAGATCTAAGGATTTTGGAAAGCATGTAATTTGATTTTTAAGTTTCTTCTACTATCTATTCATATCTACAAATGTCTAATGTTGTTGTGAATATGGTAGGTATGATTGGGTAGCAGGCTACTTGGTGATGTCCATCACAATCTGCCATGACATATAGTTGCCATCAGGAGAGTCGACGACAAGAACACGAGTGACAACCTTAGTAGTGAATTGGATTGAACTACTTCCTAATCCTTGCTGTGTGATATATTGTGTCAATATATGTTGTATATTATCATTTCATGGAGGATATGATAAATTTCTTTGGAAATATTGTACTTTGGAAATATTTGTGTAACGTATGGTACTTTGGAAATATTGTTCTGGTCCAAAATTCGTATTATGATTTACATGATGCATTATGCTAAAAGTGTATTGGATCAAAGTTGGGCCGAAAGAAATGGATGAGACCAAATTTAAATTGATGCTAAATCCATGACGGTTCATGTGACAAAAAAATGGTGTCCACGTAGGTAGCCACATCATTCCACGTGGCATTGGTCCATGACGGTCTGTACCGTCACAGCCTAGTTTGGGCTTGGGCGGGCCTGAGGTAGTTCCATGACGGCCAAAAACCGTCATGGAAGCTATGCTGTCAAATTATGACGCGATATACATCACGGATTTCAAGTCCGTCATGGATGGGCACACATGACAGTTTTTGGCTAATCTGTGACAGCTGACCGTCATGTATTAACAGATTTCGTGTAGTGAAAAGGAAGATCATCGAAATGGATGGAGTAGCCAATGAGCAAGACTTCGACAAGTACGGTGACCTGAAGATCGAATATGACGACGACGATGAAGTAGCAGCATACACCACAAGAAGAAGCAGGACCACCCTACCTAAAGGACGTCTGTTCCACAGAAGAACTCCATTTGCGAAAAAGAAGGGCAAGAAGATTGTGAACAGATAGCTAGCTAAGATCGATTGTATTTAAATTGTAGCCTTCATTTCTCGGGCACTTTTTGATATCATGAATATTTTTAGATTTCATGGGCACTTTTTGAATTCATGAGTATTTTTTCAAATTTGATGATATTTTTTCATATTCAATATGAAAAAATATTGAATATTCATGAGGACACTCGATCTCGATCCCCCTCCCTCTCGATAGCTATCCTCCTCGCCAGATCCCCCTCGCTGCCGAGCACCCCCCGCACCCTTCCCCCTCTCCACCGCCGCCGACGACCCCCCGCACCCTCTCCCGCTCCACCGCCGCCGCCGACCCACCGCACCCTCTCCCGCTCCACCGCCACCGACGAC
>NW_025225179.1:0-4560 GCF_018294505.1 Triticum aestivum | reverse complement strand
CCGCTCCACACCCGCTCCGGCTCCCCCGCGCCCGCTCCGATGACCCCCGCGCCCGCTTCACACCCTAGCACCTCCCCACTTCCCCTTCCCTCGCACTGCTTCACCCGACTAGGTCGTCCCCGTCGACACCGCATCGTCCCCACGACCACCGTCGTCCCCGCACCCCACCTAGGAGTCCAGGAGCTCTGCAGTGTTCTTTTACGTCATCTACGGCCAGCCGTTCGAGCTCGACGACTCCGCATCATGCGGATCGAGGTCTTCTTCCACCTCCGGCCACCGCGGCCTCACCGTCGATCCGCGTCACCTCGTCAACCCCGGCCCCGCACGAGCTCGCCATCATCTTCCTCTCGGTGAGCTGCACCGGTTCCCCTTTCCCCCTTTGATTTCATCGCCGTAGACTATCGCACCACCGCGCCCCAGCTCCTGGTTGCCGCCCCCCGTGGCCGTGCTCCCCTCGGCCCCTGGCTGCGCCCTGGCCCCGCCCAGGCGCGCTCACCGCACCCTAGAACCGCCCGTGCAGTGTGTGCGTTGGTGTGCGTCTGTTCGTTCCATTGGGATGGATTGGTGTGTCAAGTGCTATTAGTTTGTTCTGTGTTCGGGCTGCGATGTGGAAGATGAGATTTAATTTGGCTGAACAGATGAACATCAAGTTGGGAGGCAACAGATTTGTACACATCAATTTTATCAAATTAGTTAGTTCCACATTTTCTGAGGTTTAGGTACTTGCGATTTTCCTATCCTGAACCTGAGGGCACAGGGAAAGCATGAATGGTTGTATTCTTTTTCCGAGCGAGCTGGTACTATACTGTTGGTAATATTTTGCAGTACTCCTGTAATTTTTATATTCAGTGTTGGCTTTGTTTCCCCAAAGCTGTTACGTTACCATGTTATCATTATTAGTTGGTTGCTGCCTTTCGGTTCTTTTGGTTACAGACAGGTAGATTTTGTGGTACGAGTGGTTGTAAAGTCTCTCTCTCGGTAGTTGGCAGTTGGCACATACTCGGCTCAGTGTGAGTAGCTTGCTCACTCCACTGAATCTGATGACACAAAGGGGAGCTTAGGCTTACAAAGATTGTAAAGTTAGTATTCCACTATGCAATGCAAGGATCCGATGCATTCGTTGTTGCACCTGTTAATGTCCTGATGCAGTGATGCACATGCTACTGATAAAAGCAATTGGGCTGCTAGTGAAATGGAGCACTCCTAATCAAATTTCTACTATTGGTCTCCTATAAAATTATTAATCATGCAATATACCTTGTTACTAAGTGCATAATCAAGTGCCCTTTAGTTATTTACTATTTCAAAATGTCTTAAGCTGACACCTACTCTCAGCATATGACTCTAGCAGCTACTTGTTGTACCTATTTTGTTTCATACAGTACTGAATTTGTATGCCTATGCTTGATAATTTTGTTTCATATAGCTTTCTAGCTCCTTAGGGGGGTTGTTCTTCTTTACAGGTGTGTTAAACATGGTTTTATGTGGTCATATGGAGTTTATTAGGTAGAGAAAGTACCTTGTGATTTTTCTAATTTTGGACATATATCAAGTCTCACCAAGACATCTTCATTACAACACTCAGCTTATCCAAGACATCTTCATTACATTCTAGATATGATAGAAGCCTACTTTGTTTAGAAACAGAGTCAGAATTTGTAAAGGAAAACCCTTTCGCCAAACATACAACAAGCATTGACAACATAAGTGGAGACACTAATTTTCTCTGACTTGTGGAGGCTCTAATCCTCAGGGATCATGGCTAAAATAATTTTCCATGCCTGATTAGTGATTATCTGAATTAGTTTGTAAACTGTAGAGGTGGTTAGGCTCTGATTAAAAATAAAAACAATAATAGAAGTTTTGTATTTTCTAATTAAAAAACCCCACATATGCACCAGGATGTGATCTGTCAGAACTAAAGTAGACCTATCTCTGCATTAGTTGTTTTGTGCTTCAAGTGTCCCAGTCAAGGACAAACTGAGTGGTTGCAAAAATAGTATTATGTGGTCAATGTGGATTTACTATTTTCTAGTGATAGTTCTGAACATGTAAATAAGTTAACATGCGTAAGTGAGACTTGGCATTTTAAAGCTTAGGGTCTTCAACATCAACCATGAATTGGGATGATAATGTTATTTTCCCTTCTTAACAGAATGGTGTCATAATCAGAACAAAGCTGCTGCAAATGCATACCTTTTTTTACAAGTGCATCTGCACCTTCTGATTCATTTAGAGTTATCATAAATATATTTCCAAGGTTTTTTTTCATTTCACTGTAGAGTCTTTGCTTCTGGACTCAATGCACATTCATCAGTCATAAGAGATAAATACTAGTAAGTCAAGGGCACCAGAATTTGATCATGCCTCTTTTCAGAAGTATGTCTATTGATTCAAAATTGATCATACTATTGATGATTTTTTTGGGTGACCTATTATATCTGGAATGGAAGCTCACATAAGTTGAGCTGATTTTTTTCCATATGAAAGCAGAGGACCATATGGTCCGTGGCTGGGTTTTGTCTCCGACCATTGTGTCATGATGAATTTGCAGGTACCCCGAGAGGCCCTTGAGTTTGCCAGAATGTCGATTAACTTCCCTTCCGGCAAATTCGGGTACTCCATATGTCCTATTTTCAGCAAAGGTCATGCTGAAATTTTCCGTGAATTTTAGCATGACTTTGCTAAAAATAGGACATATGGGGTACTTGCGACTAATGCATGGGCCGGGGTATCTTAGTACTTAGTTAAGTAGGATCAACTGCCCCGCCATTCTTGCTGCATTAAACCATAGGTGGCAATAGAGCCAAGTGATTAGGCCCAACTTAGAATTCTCCTTAGCATCGATAAACCCTAGATGATAAACCCAACATAGGTGGCAATAGAGACAAGTGATTAGTGCCAAGTGATTAGGCCCAAACTAGGGTGCCTCGACATCGATAAAACCTAAATGATGAAAACTTAACTTGGCTTCTATAGGGTGCCTCGGTGTCGATGAGAGACCTAAATGATGTACGCTTAGGCTTTTAGGGTGCCTTGGTGTCGACAAACCCTAAATGATAAAAGCTTAGCTTTTAGGATGCCTCGGTGTCGACAAACCCTAAATGATGAGACCATGATCTTGTTCCTTGACAATAACCAACTTTTTGACCAAACTTTTTTCCTATTTAGAGCAAAACATGGCCCACAATGATGAGGCCGGCGGTTCGGGCGGCAAGCAATTCAGGGAGCTGTCCCAGGACTTGGAGGAAGAACCTCACCGCTATGAGGACGCCGCGGAAGACACCGATCCTGACTACACAACCCCTAGTGGTGTCGGGGATGACACCACTGATGATGGCGCCGCGGATGCCACCACTGATGATAGCGGCGCACGCACAGATGGCAGCCAACCGAAGAGGCAACGGAAGGACCGGTGCCCGAACGTGCTCGACACCGTCAGGGAGGAATTTACTGAAGTGAACTCCGACGGGCATCCGACGACGCCCAAACACGTAGTCAAGAGGTACTCGGTTCAGCTCCGGTGCATTCTCCGGAGCACCGCCTCAATCAACACCGAGAACCTAAGGCATAAGGACCGAGGGAATTTGTGCAGCCTCCTCTTCACGAAGCTGCACGAACGATACAAGTTCCCCGCTTAGTTCGCAAACACACGCCTCTCGGGGAATAAAGTGAACAGTGCCGCCCTCACGAGGATGAGCACGGCCCTGTCTACTTGGAAAAGCACGCTGAAGGCAATGATTGACAAAGGTGATAGTTATGAGAAGATCAAGGCGAAATATCCTTTGATTAGCAAAGATGACTACAAGGAGTTCAAGATCAAGTGCAAGAGCCCCGCAACCTCCGAGTCAAGTCAGTGGGGGAAAAATGCGGCAGTTGAACATAGGGGTCCACCAACTCGGTCCCGGCGGTTACAGAGTGGCGGAGTTTATACGGGACAAGGAGGACGCGGAGCGTGTCGAGCAAGGCCTACCGCCCCGCTTCGAGAAATACCGTGACAAGCAGACCAGGAACTTTCTCAGGGCCCGATACAAGGAGGACCTGGTAACAAAGGAGCTTACCACGGATCCGAAGACCAAGGCGCTTGAGCTTGTTCTGGTAAGGAATACACCCCCGCGTAATTAGCTCCATATGGTTGCATTCTAATTAATCCCCAATATTTCTAAATGGTTCACGTTCCTTCCGCAGGACAAAGAAAGAAGTAGCGCAGGGTCGTCTCAGAGCTCCCCTTTCGACACCCCTTTGAATAGGGCGTTGAACATAATGAAAAACAAGGATAAGCTCAGTAAGCCAACGTCAGCTGGTCGTGTGTCCGGCAAAGGCTTGTCCACAAAATGGTCGTCATACTATACCGCTGGTGGGCGAAAGGAGAAAAAGAACAGCTCAGAAAGCCAGTGGCGCGAGGTTGAAGCACTCAAGGCGCAAGTGGCACGGATTCCGGAGATGGTCCAAGAGCAAGTGCAACAACAACTGGGATCGAGGCTCACCGGCATTATGCCTACCTTGATTCGTGGGATAACGACGTGGATTGCGGGTGGCCAACAGGGGCCGCCCCCAATT
>NW_025225178.1:0-9227 GCF_018294505.1 Triticum aestivum | reverse complement strand
CCCCCTTTCCTTCCTCCCTCCTTCCTCTTCCTTCCCTCTCCTACTCCTAATAGGAAAAAGGGGAGTCCTACTCCTGGTGGGAGTTGGACTCCCCCCCTTGGGCGCGCCACCCTCCTTGGCCGGCCCCCTCCTCCACTCCTTTATATACAGGGGCAGGGGGGCACCCTAGAGGGACAGCAATTGATCATTGATCTCTTAGCCGTGTGCGGTGCCCCCCTCCACCATAATCCTCGATAATATTGTAGCGGTGCTTAGGCGAAGCCCTGCGACGGTAGAACATCAAGATCGTCACCACGCCGTCGTGCTGACAGAACTCATCCCCGACACTTTGCTGGATCGGAGGTCGGGGATCGTCATCGAGCTGAACGTGTGCAAAAACTCGGAGGTGCCGTAGTTTCGGTGCTTGATCAGTCGGGCCGTAAAGACGTACGACTACATCAAACGCGTTGTTATAACGCTTCCGCTTCCGGTCTACGAGGGTATGTAGACAACACTCTCCCCTCTCGTTGTTGTGCATCACCATGATCTTGCGTGTGCGTAGGAAATTTTTTGAAATTACTATGTTCCCCAACATCCTCCACTTATGCGTCGGTTATTAAGGACATGAAGCTCCAAGTGAAATTATGGTTCTCCAACTTTATTATTTCAGTTTGTAGGAGTAATGCTAATTCGGTAGCTCATGAGCTCGCCAAGTCGGGCCGCTTTTGTGAACCAAACCACTTTATGGAGTGGGAGACCGATGTACCTGCCCAAGTGGGCATTTGTGTTGTGGGCGATTTGCCTCATCACAGTTGAGTAATGAAGCTTTGCTTTCTAAAAAAAAAACTTCGTTGTCTCAAGTGATCGTGCTCCTATTTAGACTCCGTACTTATTTGACTTACAGTCAGTCATCCCGAACTCAGTTTTAAAAATCAAAAATTGATGAAAATTGATGGGCGCGGGGAGACGAGGATTTACGACACACAAGTGCAGGGGCACTCAGGGTCCTGGTGCCCGTTTTTATTTTGGCTTCCGATTTTTAAAGTTTTATTTCTTTACAATAAATTTAGATTAAGCTATGTTTTCATATTCATGTTTCTTGCAACTCGCGCTTTCAGATAAGATCCATTTTAAATATATTTTGATGATTTTTCAAAAAGGTGGAATATCCAGTGAAAATCTGGAAACTTACCACTAAGATTCATTTTAAACATATTTTGATGATTTTTGAAAAAATATGTTATGTTTTATTGTTTTAAACTTAGTATGAGTGATGATAAAAATCAATTATTTTTTGTTTACGACCAACAGAAAATATTGCTTAAAATTATATCTCTGAAACTTGTTGAAAAAAAACCGTAAGGTTCATTGTTGAAACTTAAAGCTTTTTAAGGATTTTTGTTTTTTATTGTGCTGTCGTGCGGATTCATCTACTTCACAAATTGCGAGAAAAGTCGATTGATCTACTTCACAAATTGCGAGAAAAGTCGATTCATCTACTTCACAAATTGCAATAAAAGTCGAGCAGGCGGCAGAGCTTGGCAGATGAATGCCCCTCCGCACTTATGTGCTCCTGTGAATTTCCGGACACAGGGAGCTACTACTAGTCTAGTCTCAGTTTTATATCAGTAAATATTACCGCCATTTCTTCAAAAGAACATGGGAAGCTACTATTTTAAATTTACCAAATAGATTTTTGGTTAAGTTTTTTTTTTTGAGGAAAGGCCATCATGACTAGTTTTATTAAAAGTTAAATAATGTTTATATCATATAAAAGTTTACTGACAATAAAATCAAGGGGCTCGCCCAACCAACTAAATAAAATCTTATTACAGTAATTAAAATGAGCTAGCAGATGAGCCAAGCATTGGTAGTGTTATCGGAGTAGGGAGCTTGTTCATAAATTCTGGAGATGGTCTTTTGAAAGGGAAACGTTTGGCAGGCCGTCGAAACTTTGGCCGACCGAGGCAGATCCAACGATAGCTTCGGCCGGCCGCGCGAGCGGTGTTGGATCAAGGCAAATCCAACGAACCGTTTTATTTCTCGGGTGCCGCTGGACTGGGACTGGACCAGGTGGCTGCCAGGGTTCGAATCCCGTCGGGATTGAATGAATTTCTGGTTCCTCATTCGGGTGGGTTTCTATAAAAATGTGTCTTGAGATGCTAGCCCATGGATCTTATTTTTTAATATCTTCTTCTTCTTCTTCCATTTCCATCTACGGTCCATTTGCCTAAAAAGAGATACGGTCCATTGCTGCTCCTTTTCACGTCCTTTTCTCTCCCGCAACGAACTACCGCAGGCTGCTGGTTTCTGCGTGGGGATGGCAGTGCTGCATGTCAGCCACCTCACGACCGAGCCTCCCCATGGTTTCTGCATGGGGTGGCGGTGCCGTTCTTTTTCCCAATAGTTGTTGTCCTCCATCCCCTCACACACACCGCTGTGAGGTCGACGCTCACGATGATGCAATAGTCTTTATGGATGTGCCCATACACAGCTTCGTTTTTTCTTTATAGAGTGTTGCAGCCGGCCACGGGATATGCTACATCCGGCGGTGAGGGATGCTTCAACCAATAAACCTTTTTGCTGGAATCAACTACTAGATTTTGTCGTTGTTTTTGTTTGCTGGAACTAGTGTTATGCTACAACCGGCGGCTTCATTTGCTACTACCAATACACTTTTTTGCTGGAACCAATACACTTTTTTGCAACAATTGTCTGACTTTTTTTGTTGTTGTTGGCACCTAATGGAGAGTACATTTTTTGCGAGGGCGTCGCCGGAGGTGCTCCGACCGGTGACCGTCTCCACCGGAAGCTGCGGCTACTGGCCGCGGAGTTGGGACCGTCACTAGGGGGAGCTGCAACCATGGGGGCATGCTGCTGCATGTGCGGAGCCGACGAGAAACACAAGAGACGACAGGGTGAGGGGAGGCAATCGACATCGATAGTAGTGACTGGCGAGATGCGCCTAGCGTTGCTTTGAGGGCGGGTGTGTCACTCGTCCATGACGACGCGATGGGGGTTTGTTTCTTTAGAGAAGAAGGCGCGGGGGTGGAAGAGGGGGATCGCGCGGACCTAATGGCTTTGATTGTACGCCTGGTGCCCGATCGACCGAAATTTTTGTTGGCCGACCAGCGCCTAGCTGCCGGGTTTTTTAAATTTTGGTACTCATAGCTTGATTGCTTGCCAAATGATCAAACTTGGTCTATTCAACTGTAACTAGGAGGAGGATAGAAAATAGGAATTGGGAGGAGAAATAGCTTAGTTTGCATGAGGGAGTCTGTCTTGGGATTATTCATGGGACGAAATATTCCCTTGTTTGATATAAGCAGAAGAGCCTGTGCGTCGCAATGAGACAAACAAATCCTCACATGGCCTTTGCACTCCATCCGCGTTGCCACTTTTCTTCGTCATCACCATCGTCAATGGGGGGCAAGTTGTCCACCTATTCACGACAAACATGGTGAATCCTAAGGAGTGAATTTGGTACTAACACTTGTATCATATAGACAAAAGATCTTGATTCTCCTTTCTGTAACATAGGGAGTGCAAAAATAATAAGTTTAATCTCAGTTTTACAATTAATTTTAGTGGATCCGCTTCGCTCCTACCCACACAAGGGCGCCCACGCTAGGGTTTCCACTGCCTCCCGCAGCACTGCCACTGGCCTACCTCATCTCGTGTGGCCTTAGGGCCATGGAGGCGCCGTGAATCCTGGTCTTTGCCGGCGGGAGGGCTTCCTTTTTATTTTTGTATTGTTCTGCTCGAGTTTGTATCATGCTTAGAAAGGCGACGCGGCAACGGTTTACTGAAGATGGAATGAGGTTCTTTCTAGCGCCCTCTCCCTTTGGTGCTCCTAGGGTCATCGGAGGGTGTGTGGAGGTTTCTCTCGACGGATCTCGTGGGATTCAATCGGCGTTTGTCTTCGGTGGATCTGCTTGAATTGACTCTTCGTTCCTCTATGTTCGTGACTATACAGGTTGGATCCTTCCAATCCATGCTTCACATTATCGGCTGTGGTTGTTGTTCTGGTGCGATGGTCCCCTAGGGCCTTAGCACGACGATTTTCCGACTGTCTACTATAATAAGGTTTGACTGACTCTGGTGATGGAGGGACGATGAATGTCACACCTTCGACTCGCTCCAGTGCTTATAGTCGTCGCTAGATGGTCTATGGATCTGAATGTAACTTTTACTTTTGGTGTTCTTTCTTCTACCTTGCCAGTTAATGAATAGATCAGAAGTTTTTCTCGCAAAACAAAAAACTGTACTATATACAAGGTTTTGATTACCGAATGAGGCAATTTTACCGAGGGGGCCGGGTAAATGTGGTTACCACGGTTACCGAGAAATATCGAGAATATTTCGAACAAATTTTATAGTTGAATTTTGAATTCAAATAAGTGAATGAACGAATATTCGAACCAGAGACCTCTCAAAACAGGAACTAGGTTGCTACCAACATGCGAGAACCAACTCTCATGGCATTAATTAGATCCTACGTACTTTACTGTAAATCGAGTGTTTAAATTCAAAAATTTCAAAAAACTGGTATTTTTTACTCGGTATGACGATTTACTGAGGGGTACGGAAATATGCGGTAACCAAAACCTTGACTATATATAGACCAAAAACGGAGGGGCTGTGCGTGTCTTCTTAGATCCATGTACGTGTCGTTTTCATTTCCGGATGGAAATCACACATGCCTAGTGATATAAACTTGTAAAAGTAATACGGGTGTATAGATTTACCCCTATTCCAAGCGGGGCCTAATAGGTAACCGCATCCATGCCTCCGCGGATGTCGCACCCCAAACCAAGCGATCGAAACAACAAGGACGCAGAGTCACGGATCGAGATCGAGCGCGTGGCGTGGTACTCCGCTCATGGGGAAGGACTACAACAAGAAGCTGAGCGTGAACATGGCGGCCACCGCCGGTGGCGGCAAGGGGCAAGGGCAAGGGCGCCGGCAGTAATGGCAAGCTCTTGGGAGGCGCAACAGGCGGGGGCCGTACCGGCTCGAGAGGAGGAACGAAGGGCGCGCGCGGTGGGGGATGTGATGGCGCGTCCGTGCGTTCTCTGCTGCCGCCGGCAACAGCACCTTCCGGACGGTAAGCCGGCGAACTTCATCGACCACCATTATAAAAGTGCTATAGTGGTAGTGTTTAAGGACAAGACCTGTTTGAGATGTGAGAAAACAACGTCGAAGGAAGTGCAGGTCTCTACCTAGTTTGCTACAGTAGTTCTTATGTTATCCTAGCTAGCTTCGGGGGTGTTCAAGTAGCGCCAAGGGTTAGTTTTCGCCTAGTGTGTGCGGGTGTGATTGCCAGCAGGAGATTCGGAGCCATATTATACTAGTTTTATGTACGATAATCTAGGTAAATCAGTCTTCTGTGTGGGGAATTATGTTAGGCCTCCTTTGGTTCGTTCATAGGATATAAATGTTATAGGAATAGAAAAACCATAGAAAGTGAGATGACATGCATCTCAATTCCTATCAATAAAGAGATGTTATTTGATGCATAGGATAGGAATTTTTCCATTGAGTCCCAGCTAATGTTTTTTTCCTCCAAAATGTGAAGAATTGATTCCTATGCTACACCTATCCTACACAGGAATAGGAATCCATTCCTACAAACCAAAGGGCTTCAAAGAAAATTTTCTTTTGCAAATTCTATCCTATAGCATTCCTACGAAATTCCTACAAACCAAAGGAGGCCTTAACGTGAATTATATTCGTACATGCCGCTTAAG
Organism: Triticum aestivum; assembly: GCF_018294505.1. Lineage (NCBI taxonomy): Eukaryota > Viridiplantae > Streptophyta > Magnoliopsida > Poales > Poaceae > Triticum > Triticum aestivum. The sequence continues at coordinate 3,498 of NW_025225178.1, read as the reverse complement.
TTCAGCTTTGTGCTCTGTTTGATATGGGATTTTCTGGTCCAGAGAACTACACTTGGTCTAAATAAGTTTTCTGCTCCCCGCAAAAAATAATAATAATAAGTTTTCTGCTCTAGTCTCGTCTGCCGTGAAGAAGGCACGGCAGAACTGCCGTGGAGCATAATCTCAGCTGTTCTTGTCTCATCAAGCTGATCCAACGAACAGCAAAACAGCCCCGTCCACGTACGCACGCAGGGCGCACGCCAAATCTCTCCTTTCTTTCTTTCGCTGGCGCCAAAAAGCAGCCGCCAGCTCGTATTCTGGCGCCAAAAGTCAGGTTCTCGGCTGGGCGCGGAGAGACGAAGACGATCATCCACTGGCGCGCCGCCGTGGCCGCCGGCGATCATCGCTGAAGACAGCGGGTCGTCGCTACAAACAGCGATCAACTCGGAAGACGGCGGGCTGCCGTGGCCAACAGCATCCGAACGCCGCTGCCTCCCTCCATTAACCCTCACGCTCTCCATATTCTTGAAGGTAAAACACAATCCACGATCTTGTTTGCCGTCGGCCACAGTCCACCTTCACCCTCATCTTCTTATCTTTTCTACATCACTCTGAATTCTGTTTAATCGCTGCTGATTTTGTGCAATCCACCCAAGTGAGCTTCTGTAGCATGGAGAACCAACAAATCGACGAGGAAAACCAGACCTCTGCTTCAATTGGGTAAGTGAGAAGCATTACAACAACAGCAACATAATCCTCTTTATGTTTTAGACGAAACAATTGTGTCCAATCTCCTAACCATTGTCTGGTGTTGGCTATTTTACAGAAATGATGTACCAAGCTGGATACCACACATTGGCATGAAGTTTAGCAGTTTGGATGAGGCTTGGATTTTTTGGGGGCATTATGGTGGCAGAGTTGGGTTTGGTGTTAGGAAAAGGTGCTCAAATCCGAGCAAATTTGATGGAACAATCACTTCATGCAGATTTGTGTGTCGTAAAGAGGGTCGTCGAGGAAAAGACAAAAGAGATAAGCATATTAAGCAACCTCGAGCAGAAATTAGGACTGGTTGCCAAGCTCGTATGGGTCTCACAATAGATCGGGAAAATGGTAATTACAAAGTTTTTGATCTTGTTCTTGAACACAATCACATGTTGCAGTTGCAAGAAACATGCCGCCTCATGCCCTCACAGTGAAAGATAACTGAAATTCAAGCGTTTGAGATTGAAATTGCCGATGATTCAGGTATTGGACCAAAAGCTGCACATGAATCAGCTTGCCGGCGAGTTGGCGGATCATCCATCCTTGGCTACATTCAACGGGATCACAAAAAATACTTGCGTACTAAGCGCCAAAGGGAACTAAAATATGGTGAAGCAGGAAGTATCTTGAAATATTTCCAGGATAAAATCCGAGAAAATCCATCATTTCAATATGACATACAACATGATTGTGAAGAACAGATCACAAATATATTCTGGGCTGATGCAAGAATGATAATTGACTATGCTCATTTCGGTGACGTTGTAACTTTTGACACCACATTTGGAACAAACAAGGAGCATCAGCCGTTTGGCGTATTTGTTGGGTTCAATCATTTCAGAGAAACTGTTGTTTTTGGTGCTTGTCTTCTGTATGATGAAACATTTGAATCTTTTAGATGGCTTTTTGAAACTTTTCTGTCAATACACAATCAGAAGCAGCCCAAGACCATATATACCGATCAAGACACTGCAATGGGAAATGCAGTGGAGAGTGTGTTTTCAGCAGCACGACATGGGCTATGCACTTTTCACATAATGCAAAATGCCGTTAAACATTTATCTTGTCGCAAGGACAAGGACAAGGATAAGGACAAAGAAAACGAAGAGGACAAGGAAAAGGAAGGATCAAATATTCTTGCAGACTTTAGTGCTTGTGTGTTCGAGTACGAAGAGCTGGAAAGTTTTGAGGAAGCTTTTCACACCATGAGAACTAAAGTAGAGAAACAAACTTGGTCAAATAGCATTTATAAGGTAAAAGAGAAGTGGGCTGCATGTTATATGAAGGATGCATTCACCTTGGGGATGCGAAGTACACAACTAAGTGAAAGTTTGAACAATGACCTCAAGCACCATTTGAAATCAGATCTTGACGTGATCCGTTTTTTCAAGCATTTTGAAAGGGTTGTGCAAGGGAAACGAGACATTGAGTTGAGTTCGGAGTATGAGTCAAGGGAGCTAGTACCTAGGGTCAAAATTAGAACACCCATGCTGGTCCAAGCAAGCCAAGTTTACACTCCGGTCATATTTGAATGTTTCCAAAAAGAATATGAGAGATCCATTGCAGCTTGCACTAAACAATTGAATGTGGAGTATGAATTTGCAGTAACTATTAGTACTCCTTTTGAAGCGCCAACCTTTGAAGAGGAATGCAAAGTCATTGCTAATCCATTGGAGCAAACAGCTTTTTGTAGTTGTGGACAATTTGAGAGAATAGGGATATTATGTGCGCATGCTCTTCGAATTCTTGATTTGATGAACATTAAGTTACTACCAGCGCATTATATTTTGAAGCGATGGACTTGAGAAGCACGGTCTGGAACTGTTCAAGATAGAAGTGGACGAAATGTTGTTGAGAATCCAATGTTGGCTGCTGTTCTTCGCTACAAATATCTCTCGCACAAGTTCGTAAATTTGGCCACTCCAGCGTCTTTTTCGGGAAAACGCAAAAGAGTTTGCGTTTCATTTCATTGAACAGGAAGAGAACAGCAGTACAGGTACAACCTCCCGGGAGGAGGGACACACGCACACACACCATCGTCCTCACCAGACAAGCAGGTGAGGAGGTGCTACCAACTACAGACCGCAACAACGAAAGGTCTAGCCTTGTCCAGCCTCCAACCATGAATGGCAAGGTAGCTAGACAAAGAGCCTCAAGGCCGCGTCACAGCCGTTGCCAGGCGCCTCCGAAGAAGACTGCATCTCCAGGGCTGACCGGGCCAACGTACCTTCCACCCATATGTGCCTAGGAGACGGCAGGTGGATGGCAGGACCCAGCCAGAACTAGCGAAGCCATCGTCTTGGACGTGCCGGCGCCGGCGTACATTGCGCCCCGGACGCCCACGCTCCATGCTGCAGCCCTCATCACAGCATCGCATTACCAGCAAACCTCGCCGGAAAGACCGGGGAGGCCACCATCTCCAGCTGACGCATAGGGGACTCCAAGTGCGACCCAAGCAGCGCTTTCAAGAAAGGAACGGCGCTGAGACGCCGTCGCTGCCTTGTCCAGGGAACTGGACCAAGGGTTTCCCCCGGTGCCCGAGGAGAGGGTCCAGTCTGGGCCATGACAGCGCCTCCATGGAGGTAACGGCACCCTCAGGTGTCGCCGTTGTCAGCGCAGGCCAACGCCGCGCAGGGATTTCGCCCGGCCCAAGACCAGAACCCCAAAACCGCCGAAGCAGAGCAAACAGGAGATGGGGAAGCAGATCGCCAGAGAGGACCACCAGCACCGAGAGGGAAACCACGTATTGTCACTGTC
>NW_025225177.1:0-6091 GCF_018294505.1 Triticum aestivum | reverse complement strand
ATCATTTGGGTAAGCCTAGCTAGTACTTACTTCACAAAGCTTCTCTCGAGGTAGAAACTTTGGAAATTTCCTAAGAAAGATTTACTAGGAAAATTGAGCTGAATATTATCATGTGGCAATGATTTGGGTATGGAAGAGTGCCCTAAAAGTTTGAGGGTAATAGGAGGGGTCTATATAACACTTGCTTTGCAACGTGCCAATTTGGCCATAAAATATAAATTGAACCTGGGCTCACATAGATGATTTGACTGAGCTGCAATTTGGAGGAGGGTGATAATTTGGGCATATGAAGGAACTGTATAAATTTCATGTCATTTAGAGATATAAAAAGGTACTTCCTTCACAATGCTTCTAGGTGGACAAAAACTTTGGAAATTTGCCGAAGAAGATTTGCTAGGCAAATGGAGCTGAATATTGTCATGCGGTAATGATTTGGATAGGAAAGAGTGCCCAAAAATTCCGAGGGCAATCAAGAATATATAAATATCACTTCCTTCATAAAGTGTTGTTGTGAACATAATAGGAAAATGAATATTGTTGAATTAGTTTTGAACTAGGCAAGGAAGGATTTTTACATATTTGATGAAGATATGCCCCAAAGAATTTATGAGATTTTTTTGGGAATTTTGGGAATGATAGAAATATAGGTTGCTTCACAACCTAGGGCAAAAACTGCCACATGGACATGACACATAGGCAAAACTAATGAGATGGCGCCTAGTCATCACAACCCACCACAATCTACAAGGCTATGACCATCTATATTGGTCATTAACAACTAGAAATAAGGCAGCGGACTAGCACTGTTTGCTTTGTGACCATTTCGTGTAAGGAAATTACGACCTTTCTGACCAAAATGGTCGCAATGGTTTAGGGTTTGGAGCCCCCTGAACAGCTTTTGACCAATTGGTTGGTCATAAATTTATGACCAATTCTTCGAGGGTCACTGACAGAAGGTCATAAGTTGACATATTTCTTGTAGTGATGCAACTGCATGTCTACCCAAACAACTGCAATTGACCTTTTTTGTCGGAGCATGACAGGAGGGGGGGGGGGTAGTTGCATATCTGACAGTAGGCATGCAACTGCAAATGTCGCCCTCGATTCTGTGGTGTTTGTCGGTGGAAGGGGCAATTGCATGTCTACCATTAAACACACAACTCCAAGTGTCGCCCCCAAGTGCAAATGCCCGTCTTCAATGCAACTACAACTTTATGGTGTTTTGTCGGGGGAGGGGCAATTGCATGTTTATCACTAGGCATGCAACTGTAAGTGTCATTCTCGAGTGCAATTGCATGTCTTCAATGCGACTGTAACTCTGTGGTGAAGAGGGCAGTTTCATGTTTGTGACTAGGCATGCAATTGCAAGTTCATCCCCCGACTACAACTCTGTGCCGTTTGTTGGTGGGGAGGGGGCAGTTGCATGTCATCTTAAAATGTACGCAATTGGAAGTTTTGCCCCAGAGTGCTACTGCATGTCTTCAGCGCTACTACAAAATTGTGTTGTTTTGTCGGGGAAGGGACCATTGCATGTCTGTCATTAGACATGCAACTACAAGTGACGCCCACGACTGCAACTCTGTGGTGTTTGCCAGTGGGGAGGGACAGTTGTATGTCTGTCACTTGGCACGCAACTGCCAGTGTCGTCCATGGGTACAAGTGCATGTGTGCAACACGACTACAACTATGCGGCTTGTGGTGTTTTTGTCAATGGTTGGTGGTAGATGCATGTCTACCGCAAGGCATGCAACTGCAAGTATCGCCCCGACTACAACTTTGTGCTGTTTATCGGGGTAGGGCGGCAGTTGCATGTCTGTCACTAGGCACGCAACTGCAAGTGTCGTGCTTGACTGCAAGTGGCGCCAAGGGATATCGGCCACTTGCATGTATACCGCTAATCTTCAACTGCATGTGTCACAATCAGCCTGCAAATGCGAGCGGTACAACAAGAGTGCAACTGTGAATTTGTTTCCTATTTTTTAACTTCAGTTTTTCTTCTCATTCCCCTTTTCCTTTCCACCTTTTTCTATTTTTATCATTTGTTTTCCATTTTTAATTTTCCTTTCTCTATTTTATTATTTTAATTTTTTCCGCTTGTTTATCTGGTTAATTTGCTCTTTCCCCCCTTTAATATGATTTTCATTTCCCATTAATAGAAATATATTTCCTTGTGTGTATATGAATATTTAAAAAATACATGCTCAAGTTTTTTCTAAAAATAATTAGTGAGCACTTTTCCGATATGTGGTGAACATTTTTTCAATATGTGATGAAACATTTTCTAGAATTGCTCATGCAATTCTTAGTAAATGTTCATGTATTTTTAAAAAGTGTTTATGTATTTGAAAACATAATTCATATCTATTGTAAACTGTCCATAAAATTTAAAACTGTTCATAGTTTTTAAAAAATGTTCATGTAATTTTTTGAAATTGTTCATGTAACAGAAATGATGTATATACTATATATACCTATGTGTGTTGTGCTTTGACCTTCTGTACTTTAACAATCGCAGGTAGCAAGTTCATAGCTCGTCAGCAAGCAATAGGAAGCACAAAATTATTATTATTTCTTCAATATCGTTTCTTTGTGTTCAAATCCAAAATGACAATAAGTTATATGCCCATCTAAAAAAACACTACAAGCATGCACCGTATTGCATATACAATAATTTTTCCGGAAAAAATGCTATGATTTGAACAAAAAAAGTTACCTCACTCGTTGAGGTTGTAGCTTTTTTTAGAAACACTAAGGTTGTAGCTGGATAGCAAAACACATATTATATTTGCAGTCGTACAGCCCAAGTACAAGAAGAGGAAAAAATCCGGCAAAAAGCAACAGATCGCAGGGAAAAGAAAAAAGATGAGATAAAGGCCCAGTAGAAGTACAAAGCCAACCCATAACAGCAAAAACACGCAAACAGTCACATAAACGAAGCAGGTCTGGTTTGTACATGTGCTGATGTCATATACGTATGCTGATATCATCAGTCGACTGAGTCTTCGTGAAGTCTCAGTCAACGGAGAACTAGATAGACCCTACATGCAACTGAGATTTTAATTTTGTTTTAATTTTTTTTAACATGAAAGATCTTTTTTACAATACAAATTGTTTTTCGAAGAATGATAGGAAAAACAAAGAGCGAGCAAGATGATATGGAGAGTAGGAATTATATTTTGTGTTCTTTTTTCCATTTTTGATATTTTACTTCTTTGTCATAAAATATATTTTTATACAACTCAAACCCATTTTAAAAAATGATGAGAAAAAATATGCGACAAGTACACAGAGAAGAGAAGGAACATAGACATAAAAAAAGAAGAGAAGGAACACAGATCTAAACAAAAGAGAAGGAACATAGCACGAGCACGTGACGTGCAATGCGAAAGAAGAAAAATGGGCCGATCCGCAGGCCCATGCAACGATCGCGAGTGGAGAAACAAGCAGCGATACGTAGAACAAAATCTGGCTTAGTTCCTCTAGGAAAAGTAACAAAACCTGGCTGAAAACAAATGTTGCGCCATAAAAATTGTACGCTGACGTCAGCCGACTGATTCCTAGCCAGACCCCAAATTGCCACCGGGCCGGATCGACCTAACCAACGTTTCCTTCCGATTGAAGGGCAAGAAATCTCTTCGACAAGCTTAACCTGCCATCGTCCTGGTTGCCTCGGCCCTCTCCGGACCGCCGGCCTTCGCCGCCGCCGCTGCCCACTGCGACCCCGAGAAGGACCTCTTCATAACGCAGAACCTCGGCGAGCCTCAGAGCGACGGCTCATCGATGTACAGGGTGACCGTGACGAACCAGTGCGCCAAGATCCGCCTGCAGTGCGTCGTTGGCATTGCTGCCCCACACGAGAAGAGGAGGGTTCCCTCCGCCGCCGCCGCGCCCGCATCCGTCCTTTCCGCGGTGCCCGTCCTCGCTCCGCCGTTGCCAAATCGTACGAGATCAGCAGGATCCGCCACATCTTGCGCGCCGCCGCCGGTGCTTCACCTGTCGCCGGCCTCCTTCCAGTTCCCTTCGTCGCCGAGGACGAGCACGCCAAGTTCCCATGCCTTTTCCAGCAGTGCTGATGACGAGTTGTTCCCCAACTGAAGGAACAGATCAAGGCCATGGGATCCAGCCGGTGAGAGTCCCTTGAGGCCTTGACCGCATCACCTTGCCGAACACATGGTGGGGGACAGCATGGACGAGCTGCTCGCCGGCCATGCGGGGAACACGGAGGAGCTGCTCGTCGGCATCCATCCCGTGCATCCAGCCCCCGCCAACGGTGGCCGCCCATCACCCTCGACGGCGCGCGCCTCCAGCACCCCGAGAATCAGCGCCCACCTCCATGGGAGAGCTCCTCCTACCTCCGGAGGAGGCGCATGAGCCGAGCCCGGCCATCACGCGCCCGTGGCCGTGGCCAACAACAACCTCCAGGTCGCATCAGCGTTCGGTGGCATGGGCATGCTCTCCACTGATTGATTTTTGTATGGAAGATTTTTCTTAGTGGGGGCAACGCCCATGGGTGCTATGTAGGAGTACATGTTCAAGACAATCAACAGCTTCTTTGATGACTTCCTCACCTAATGGTCAGAAACAATTTTGCGACAGTGAATAGATGTCTAATAGGTTTGTTGGCTACTTCTGAATGTTCATAATCTGTAAAACCATTCAAATTTACTATGATTTTGCTTGAACAGGGGCGCCCCCGCATGAGGAATGACACCTTGTGGCTAGCAATGGCGACGACCACCACTGGACACGAGGGATCAACGTGCTGACGGCACGAGCTCGTCCTCGGAGTTAACTTCCACTACTTTCACTGGTTTGGACTCACTTCTCTTCAGTCCAAATATTTGGACTCTCAATTAACTTCCTGCTTTTCAGAAGTTTAATTTAGTTCCACCATTTGTAATTCTTCAGCAACAGTTAGTCATCGGCCGTCAGGCGGTTAGAGAACATGGTGACTGTAGCGTAAGCTACACAGTCGGTTTTTGCGCCGATCACCAGCCTTGGTACTTGTACCTGATTATGATCTGATTTGTATGCAACTCTGACATGTGAAAATAATGAAGCTGCCAGCTGGTTCTTTGCAAGTTCCAGAGAGCTTTTGTGTTCGTTTATTTTGATAGAAATTTGGTTTTCAGTTCTTGGATGTATAGCTCATCTATTGTAGCAGTTATCTTTTGTTAACTGCGACAGTTAACTTCATTAATTGTTAATGTAGTGGGTTGCTATTATAAATTGAGAAAAAAGTAACTGATGCAGTTAGCTGTGAGATGCAGTTCTCGCTGGAAATTGATGGTCCCGTTAGCTTTAGAAAAAACCAGAAGGTTTAATTTGCATTTTACAAAACAATTCATTTTTTATGGTCCCGTTAGCTTTAGAAAAAACCAAAGGTTTAATTTGCATTTTACAAAACAATTCTCTTTTTATGGTCCCGTTAGCTTTAGAAAAAAACCAGAAAGTTTAATTTGCATTCTACAAAACAATTCATTTTTTATGGTCCACTTAGCTTTAGAAAAAACTGAGGGACGTTGTGCTGTTTGTTTTTCTTTTGCTGAGAAAATGTAGTAGTTAGATGAGCACTCCCGCCATGGTTGTAGGAGTAGAGAAATGTAGCATGTTAGGAGTTTATTTGTCTTTGTTGCTTCAGGCGGGATCCGCCTCATTGGGCGAGGAAACCGGCACCTCGGCTGCCATCTCACACATGTCGGCATGCACCTGGGTGTGCGGTGAGAATGATGCATTTTCCCAACAGGACATATTTCTTTAGCAAACTTTATGTTTTTACAAGGATAGTTTGCAAAATAGTGGTACTGTTGTAACGTATTGTAGTGTCTACTGATGACATAGTTTTTAGTAGTCATGGTGACATCAGGTGATCCTTATGAGCAGAACTACTATGACAAGCATACGGGTCAATAGAATCCAGCAAGTTGCATTTTATGTGCTCTATTAAAAAATGGATTCAATTTCAATGAAAATCGTTAACTGGACTCCCATGATTGCGATACGGTGGTGTATTATTCTGCAAAAAGTAGTTTTGTCGCTTTTTAATGTTTCCATTCACATATGTGATCATATATGTTGCCTCACATGATGC
>NW_025225176.1:0-7732 GCF_018294505.1 Triticum aestivum | reverse complement strand
TGAGGGTAGCATTGGAATGTTGACGTTCTGAAGAAGAACAAATCCCAAGGTTAACCTTGTGTTTGTTTGTTCCGGCATAAAAGTGCAATAGACATACATATATTATTGATTAAATATACTTTGAGAGCGCATATGTACCTCAACACGAGAGCGGATGGTGAGGCTCTCGACATTTCCTGCAATGGATGGAAACCTCACGCGAGCATCAAAAAGAATGCAACACAAGCCTACATGTATAAGTAGCAAAGAATTCGTGATAGAGATATCTAACAAGGGCCCACTATAATGAAAGGAGATGAGGCTTGGGCATCAATCTCTACTATCTGTAGGCTCTTGCATTCCTCGACACCAAGGGAGTTGAGCTGCTGCAGCGTACAAGGTATTCTCAAGCAACTTATCCCACTGCATAAGGTGATTTATGGCCGCTCCAAGGAGGCGGATTTGGAGAGCGAGTGCCATAATCCTTCCTCATTAATATCGACAAGACGAAGATGTAAAGTTTTCAATCTTCTCAACAGGCCAAGTGTTGATATGATATGGGATCGAAAGCGCAACTGGTGAGGTAAAGAGACTGAATTGAACTGGCAACAGCCTCATCGGACAAAACCGAGCATGGGAAGTTGTTGATTTTCTTCATGAAAACATTCATAGTCAAGCTAAGTTCTTGAATCCCAGACTTGCCGGCGATTTGAAGCCACCTGTCCAGGCAAGAGGCTTCGACTGTCGTGCAAGGGTAAAGTCCAAGTTTAAGCGCCTCCACCTTGACCCCATTCTTGTGATGGTTCTCAAGAATTTTGTCAACTTTGTCGATGATATAGGTTCCTCTTTCCTCAAATTTCTTGTCACTCAATTCGAGTCTATCGGAGTTGAGTATGAGCTTGGAATAACATGTCCACGAACATAGAAACCCACGCGACACGCATGCAACACGAGCAGCTGCTTGCACTGGCAACATGAGAATATATACGGTGGAGGATGTCCTGCAAAACCAAGGTTGACAAGTTTGGCTGGCCAGATAGTACTTACTTCGTTCTAAAAGATAAGGTGTATTAGTTTTTAAGAAAGTCAAACTTCTCTAAGTTTGACCAACTTCATAATACCAAATAATTATCATTAGATTTGCCATGTAATATATTTTTAGTATTGTAGATGTTGATAGAGCTTACTATAAACTTGGTCAAACGTAATTACATAGAAACACTGTTTTATCGGAACAATCAAGAGCTCTGTGTGTCGTTTCATTAAGATGGGAAAAAAGGTTCAAATGCAGAGTCCGATGGGCAACCCCCACTCCCCAGCAAGATCAGCCGAAGGAAGAAACAAGAGAAACAAACCAAACCGAGACAGTTGACTTTTGAAAAACTAATACACTGCAAAAAGAAAAGAAAAGGCTGATACACCATATATTTTAGAACAGAAGGAGTAGCTAGTAGATGGCTGCTGCGAACAAAATAAATCAATATATCTGTGATGTTAATATATATCTTGTTGAGAGTGGTTTTTCTACACCCCAGCTCGGTGCACCCAAGGTGCACCGACGGAAGATTTTGTAATTTTATCTTTTTTGTACAGAGCCCCTCGAATGTTATTTGACCATCAAACTTTGGAAGCGCCCTTAACATTTATTGATGATCATTCCCACAAAATTTCATGATTTCTTGAAATGTTTTACTATGTTTTCTTGCACGAGTGCACCGTGGGTGCACCGAAGGTGGGTGCAGCCACTACTTTCCCATATCTTGTTACCAGCTCATGTACTTTGCACGGATGAATACAGTGCACCAATAGAGAAAAAGCATAGGCAAGTGATGTTGGCAAATTTAAACGTGCACATGAACCACTGATTTCTTATGGAAACATGTGTCCTTCAGCACCAAATTGCTACCTAGATGCATGCAACATGTATTCATCCTGTGCTAGCAGTTGAGATAGACATCTTACTTGATGCATGCTAGAATACTTCAATCACAGCCAGATTGTTATTTTTACTAGTTGCGTACTGTAACTTGGCTGCCAGCAACACATGCCTGTGGGAGATTCTCAAAAACAAGGCCATGACTCATACTACATATTTTGGGAAGCTTGAGAAATAGTAGGGGCTTGCTGTTGGCAGCAGGTCGCACCGTTCGATGAAGCCTCCGGTCGACTATCTGCAGTGCCTCAGCTTGGCTCATGCAACTCTTGAATTTTCGCAGAAGAAATTGTGAATACTCAAGAGCCAGTGTTGGTTGAATAAAACCGAGCCGAGCGATCTTGGATTTCAGGAGCTAAACCCTGAGAGCGAATTCGGGGTGCGATGAGATCGATTTTTGCCTAGAACGGAAGAAGCGCGGTGCGTCGGAGCTGGAGAGTGGAGAGTATGCATACTTGCAGTTGCAGGAGTAGGGATCGCCGCGGACAGGGACCGATCGAGATGGCCGGCGACGGCAGCGGGGGGAGGAGCTGGACACGGCGATCTCGCCTGAGCACCTGCCAAGTTTCGATTGTGTCTAGGTTTTTTGGGCCGAAACGGCGGCTGCGGTTCCCGTTTCATCTCCGATTTGTTAAGAGCAAGCAATATAATTACTATCTCTTGTTAAACGCATTATCATCAAAGTCGTTGTAGTATAGTGGTAAGTATTCCCGCCTGTCACGCGGGTGACCAGGGTTCGATCCCCGGCAACGGCGTTTCATTTTTTTCTTTGCCTCTCTTTTGTTTCTGCACTTCTACAGCAATCGCGCCAAACCTGTTGCAGTTCGTCAGTAGGCAACGGCGAACTTTTAGGAGTTGTCGATGGCAGAGAAAACCAACGTCATTTTTGTTCTTGTTTTTTGCACAACTGCAGGAGTTGGCGATGGGTGCAGGAAGCCAATCAATACAAAGTTCGTCCAAATTTAACATCGTTAGCTTTACTTGATGGAAATTCTATGTATCAACGGTGGCACATTAACAGTAGACCATGTATTTATATGTCTCAAAAAAAAAGTAGACCATGCATTTAGTAGACGGCGTACAGCCCTGAATATCCTCCATGTGTGTGAGTGGACGATCGGGTCGCTGTCGCCGATCAGCACGATCCTTCGATCCTTCCTTCGCCGCAGAAAGGCCTATAGCCGGAAGAGGACAAGACTCGCCGCATGTAGATCAGCGACGACCTTGTGGGAGCGGTACTGAAAATTTTACAAGATGATGTGCTTCCTGGTTCGAATGACGACTTTCAAACATAAAATCACACTTCTTGAAATAGCCTCCCAAGCCCTAACCCTTTGTTGATGTCCTTCACCACTGGCTTGTAATCACATGCAATCATCAAACGGTTCAAAAAAAATCATTGGCTAAAGCCAATGCTTCACTGACACGCTACAACTTCATGACTGCTGGATCATTCAATCCCGGGAGTACAATCGTTGAGGATCCGATATAATTGCCATGTTCATCTCTTTGCACCGCGGCTGCTGCACCCACATCCCCATTGTGAGACATACCTCTGTCGACATAGATTTTTGCCTGGCCGCTCGGAGGGTGCTTCCAAGTGTTAGACATCGTTATCGCATGTGCACGCCTCCGCGGTGTCGTTGTTCCGGTAGTCCTCTTCAGGCTATCCAACTCTGAACACTTTCTCGGGTGGTGTTGGTGTCGGCTGTTGTGGTTGTGTTTGGCATCTTGCAATGGGGTGTGTGGATAGAGGAATGCAGTGACGGTCCTCTTCTTCGATCTCATCGAATGAAGTTGACGGCGCTGGGATCTAGCGGACATGGGGATCGAAGAACCCTGGCTGACGTGCCACAAAGTTTCGGTCTTGTTGCTTGAGACAGTCCGGTTCATCGGCTCGAAAAGCATCCTTGTATGCAAAGGTGCTCCTCTAGATCTTGGTATGAAGGCAGTTCCCCTCTTTCTTCGATGTTGCTTCAACAACGGAGGAGGACGATGGTGGGCGATGTTTTGGTGTGGCACAAGATTCTGCCAAAGTAAAATTTTAGTTTTACTTCTTGCGAAGTCTTTGATTCAATATTGCAAGACATCTATGTATGTCTTCTGTGATGATCACATATGTACTCTTTGTAATACGTTTGTCTAATAAAATATATGTGATTATGTAAAAAAGAACTCTGAAATAAATCTTGCTACAAAAAGATGTGTCGACATTGGACTTTGATAATAAATGGACTCCACTCATGTATTGGTGTATTGCTTTTGTGTGTGTTGTCAAAACCGCCCAAAAAGCGACAAACCCACACGGAAACGTTTCCTTTTTTTTGGAGAACACGGGGAATACGTGTATCACACTCCATCTCCAGTCCGTTTCGGCCGAGTTACCGACTGGATCAAACACACGCTCTAGTTTTTAGGCCACGCCCAACGTAGTATCTACTATATCTAAATAGCTAGCCTTCACTAACTATTTCTCTCAACATACAAGCATGCCACATCATCACACAACATGCATGACAAAAGGTTCACCTCCACTATCATATATCTCTCAACATGCAAGCATGCCACTTCATCATGAAACATCATGAAAAAAAGACTCATCTCAACATGCAAGCATACATGAGAATTTTCATTCTATTAAGTTATTTATATTTAATAAACATTTTACAACTATATAGTAATGAAACACAATAAATTATATGTATTTTCAGTTTTAACTTTTTATATTATTACTTCAAATATTCACGCGTCATACAACAAAACACATTTAAATATGTTGCTAAATATTTTCGCAACAACGTGCATGATATCATCTAGTTTCCGAGAATAGGAGGAGACGGGGCGCAATAAACCCCCAAATTCCGCATAACATTCAGATACAGTAAATTGCTGAAAGCCACCACATTTGTGGCTAGGGTACTGCAAAACTACCGCTTTTGTCAAAAATCACAAAAATCCACCAATTCTGAGGCAAGTGAGTAACAGATTGCACTAAACGATCTCCAAGCCGCAACTAATAGGAAAACTTACAGGGCTGGCAAACCTGTCGGGTCCACTTGTCATATCTACATGGACAATAAGCTGATGTGGCCAAGGGTCCCACATGGCAGCCCCACGCCTCTTACATCTCTCTTCCCCTCCTCTCTTCCCCGTTGACTCCGGCCCTGCCCCGACGGCGACGGCCCCGATTCCTGGTTCCCGGTGAGGTAGGCATGTGAGGTCAACGGCGAGCAGCACCACTTCAGCTCCGGCGAGCGCGCCTCCCATTGAGGTAGCCATGCCGGCGGCGCACGAGTTCGGCGAACCGTGCCCGGAGCCCGAGCTGGCGAGCAGCGCCGCTCCAGCTCCGGCGAGTGTCCTCCCGTCGAGGTAGCCATGATGGCGGCGCACATGCCCAGGGAGCCGTGCCCAGAGCCCGAGCTGCCGGAGGCAGTCCTGCCGCGACGCCGCTCAATCTGTTCCCGTCGTCTGGATCCCGCGCACGCACGAGGTGGTCTCGGTGCCCGCGGCCGAGATCCGGCTACAGCCGCCGGGATCCGCCGTTGGGCCCTCACGGCGGCTGCTCCCTTTCCTCTAGCCGCCTCCCATCAACGCGCTCTCCCAGCGGGAGAAGGCCGGGTCGGCTGGCCCGTGTCCCAGCGAGAGAAGGCCGGGCCGAGTGTGCGTGCCCCAGCGGGAGCACCGCAGCCATGGCTGCATCTGAGATGCACTACCGCAGCCCGCCGCTTCCGCTGGAGCTCCATGGCCGCACCTGAGGAGGACGGGGAAGGAGAAGAGGATGGGGAAGAAGAAGAGAGGGAAAATGAGGTGGGTGGATGACATGTGGGACCCACGTTCCACCTCAGCAAAGTGTACACATAGACATGCCATGTTGGACCGACAAGTGGGTCCCACCCGTCAGTTTTTCTGTTTGTGCGATCTAATCTGTGAATCGGTGTGATTTGTTACTCACTTGCCTCAGAGTTGGTGGTTTTTTGTAATTTTTAGTAAAAGCGGTAGTTTTGTAGTACCCTAGCCACAAATGTGGTGGCTTTCAGCAATTTACTCATTCAGATACATACGCCGCCGCCGTTATCCGGCTGGATCTCCACCGCTACGGGGCAATGGCAAAGAGGTCCAGGAAGAAGAAGGAGCAGCCGGCGGCGGCGGCAGAGAGCCTCCCCGAGGACCTCCTCGTCGAGGTCCTTGCGCGGGTGCCCTACAGATCGCTCTGCCGCTTCAAGTGCGTGTCCAAAGCATGGCGCGCCCTCTGCTCCGACCCCGGCCTCCGGAAGAGGTCGCCGCAGGCCCTGTCGGGCTTCTTCTGCTACGCTCGCAGCGACTGGAATAACGAGCTCTGCTTCCGCAACCTGTCGGGCCGAGGCCGGCCCCTCGTCGACCCCGGCCTCCCTTTCCTGCGCGGCGCGTGGGACGGGGGCGTCCAGACCGTGGACTGCTGCGGCGGCCTCCTCCTCTGCAAGTGCTGGAAGATATCGTCTGCCACCAGCTCCGGCGCCGACACAGAGTTCGTTGTGTCCAATCCAGCTACGGAGAAGTGGACTGTCTTGCCTGCTAACGAGGAGCTGCTTCAGGAGAGGAACATCATCCGTCTGGCTTTCGACAATTCGACCCGGCCGCTCCCTCCCGCTTCGCCGTGTTCGTGCTCGTGCGGGGCGACGGGATCACCAGAGTGGAGATCTTCTCATCGGAAACCGGAAGGTGGGCTTCCAAGGAGAGCGAATGGGGCGACCACACTAGCGTGGTTGATCATGATGGTTCCGTCTCTCTCTTCTTCGGTGGCGCGCTGCATCTAACTACCCACGATTCTTCGGTGATCACGGCGGATGCGGAAGGGAATACTTGGCGGGAAATCCGAATGCCGCCTCACCATAGCAGACACCTCCGATTATGGTTATATTGGGCAATCTCAGGGACGCCTGTATGCAACGCATATGGATTACACTAATGGTAATCGCCAGCTCTCGGTCTGGGTTCTTGAAGATTATGTGCCAGTGGGCAGTGGACTCTGAAGCATACCGCCAACATGTCGGAATTGATAGGCCATGCTGAGGTGTGTACATTTGTAGCATTCGGTCCGGACTCCGGAATGCAAATCGATCTTTTTCCAAATCAATGGGTTGAATGAAAGGCTTGTGTCATACGATGTGGAAAACCGGAGACCTCGTGTTGTCTTCTGTTTTGAGAATAGTCATTATGATCTCCGGTGCAAACCTTATATTCCCAGTTACATAGAATGGTTGTCCGATGGTTGTAAAAATTAAGCAGCTCCATGGTCACTTCATGAAAGTCATCAGATGTTAAATATGTATGGTTCAGATCTTCTACGCACAGCTTGGTTTTCTTCTGTACTTTGATGTTCCAGTCCATGCCTTTGTGGCTTTGAACAATGTTGTGTAGAAAGGGTTTGCTACTGTGGTTTGCCTAGTCAGTAGTCACTTCAATTCGTTTGCTTTCATGGACTAGTTGTGGACTGCGGTCGCAAATCTGTGGTTTTGGTAATAAGTCATCTATGGTTGCGATTATCTGCATTTTCACATTTCCTTTCTATTTATTTCCTGTAATTATCTGCATGCATGTTCACCTCAACCATACTCGTATGTATTTGGAAACAGGATGTGTTAGAAGGGAGAGAGAGATTGGTGGAATTGTTGATGTATTGCTTGAGCCTCATGGGCATACATATAGGAGTACATGGTCATCTTGGAGTACAAGGCAGGGTAGAATAAATCCTACGCTATCCTAAATAAATATTATACTTAACACCCCCCGCAGTCACAATGGTAGCAACGCAGACGGTAAGACTGGAGAAGAGTCTGAAGG
>NW_025225175.1:17017-19055 GCF_018294505.1 Triticum aestivum | reverse complement strand
GCCCTCGATAAGGTGACAACAAAGAAGAGGGATAAGTCATCAACTTCGTAGTCATTGGGGAATCAGAGTGGCCGGGGAACGGTGGCGGTGGTTCCATCCCAATCGTCCTATGCTACTACAAGAGGAGGTTGGGGCGGAGGGAGTCGTCATGGGGTTCGGATCGTTAGTGTCGTTGTCGCCTTAGATGGGGGAGAGCAGAGAAGTCGCTCTCGAGCCATCGCCTTTGCATCCGCATGGGAACCACGCAAACACTCATCATCCCTAGCTACCTAATGGGTCGGTCCCTTAGGCCGAATACTCCAATCAACCAATATATTGTGTTTCAGCCGCCAGAGTAGCGTCTCCTTAGGAGAGCCAGCCCACGAAACACAAACGAGGCGCCTAGATCAGATCAGACGGCCAGATCAGAAAAATGTACGGTCCAGGTGTCTGAAGGCGTGAGAGACTAGGGATTAGGTTCAGTTTTACCGTCCTAAATTCCAACTAAAAATAAGAATAATTAGCCTCAAAAAGAGTTACTTTTGTGTACCAAATTGTGTCATCCACTACATAGACAACAATTGAAAGGCCGTCTACTAGACAACCACAGGTACCGGCCCAACATGGCGAAGCCGACCGCATGCAACCGCCAAGGCTATATATCGCCCTTTACTGATTTCTAATAAGAATCACCAATGGGCGGGCGCTAGCAGGCCCGCCCAACATTATAGCGTGCCACACGGTTTTTCTTTCTTTCGGTTTTCCACTGTTTGTAGGTTGTTTTCCTCAAGTTTTCTATAGCGCTTTTTTCAGTTTTTGGTTTCACTTTCATTTTTTCTTTGGTTTTTTGGTCTCTTCATCTGTTTTTTCTTTTACCTTTCTATTTTTTTTCCTCGTTTTTCCGTGTTACTTTCTTGGTTTTTGTTTCTTTCTCTAGGTTTCACTGAGTTTCTCTGACTTTTTTTTGCTTTTGCCTTCTTTTCATTTTTCTTTTTTTCAACACATGTCTACATTTTTCATATGCATTGTATATTTTTCGTATACATTAGGAATATTGTTTTACACACGTTTAAAATCTTTCCAGTACATAATAAACATTATTTTAATATATATTTTGATTTCTAGTTTTTCATACACATTGTACACTTTTCGTTTATACATCTAAAATTGATTTTATATAAATGTTTCACATTTTCAAATACATGTTTAATATTTTTACAAAATCATGTTTTGAACATTTTTAGTACATGTTAAATATTTGTTATGTACACGTTGGATTTTTTTAATGATAAACAATTTTCCTGAATTAAGCAAACATTTTTTTACATTGTACAAACCTTCTTTTTTGAAAATGTCATGAACACATTTATGAAACTTGTGAACATTTTTCTAAATGTAGCATACATTTTTTATGACCTATCATTCTTTTTTAATAATACAAACATTTTTTACAATGTATAAACATGTTCTATACACGTTTTTCATTTTTCAAATACAAGATTAACCTTTTAAAAAATTATGTAAAGTATTTTCGTAATATATATATAGGAAAATGTGATTAAAAACGGAAGTGGAAAAACGACATGACATTAGCATGATGATGGGACGCGGTTACTGGGCCGGGCCAATACCTGCTGTAGGCGAGCTGTGGACCGTGGTAGGACTCGCAGGGGTTTCCTTCGCCCTTCAGGCTTCAGAGAGACTAGTACGGTTCCTAGCCAAGTGTCAAAAAAATAATATTAGGGTTCCTAGCCGCCGCCGTCCCGCCGCCATTACTGTCGGCCGTCCGCCGCGGAGCGCCCAGCCGGCCGAAGAAGCCTCCGCTGCCCCGACGTCGGTACAGGATCCCAGCAGCGCCTCCCTCCGTCGAGCAGCTGCTCCCACTAGCAGCGCCTCCCTCCCTGGAGCAGCCGACCCCGCCCAGCAGCGCCACCGCCCGGAGCTACGCGGGCGACCAGTCCATAGGCAGGTAGCCACCACTCCTTCGTCGTCCCTCCTCCCCCCCTCTTCCCTCACCCACCCTCTCCTTCCTCTTGCATCCTCTGTCTGTTCAATTTTT
>NW_025225175.1:10791-16989 GCF_018294505.1 Triticum aestivum | reverse complement strand
TCTCCTTCCTCTTGCATCCTCTGTCTGTTCAAGTTTTGTTCCTGATTTTTGTATGGGATGAGTACTTGTTGTAGGTTGGATATTGTGCGAATATAATGATGACTATTTCTTGATGAGTGCTTGCCGCATGATTTTTCCAGTGCACGTTCGAGTTTACATGTGGATGGATTTTGCTTGGAATGTGTTTGTGATAATGCTTGTAGGGGCAAATGTTTACAAATTGTAGTTCACTTTTTTTCAGATGAGCAAATGTTTTGGTTTGAACATGATAGCTGTGAAACTTCAGTGAATGATGATATATGAAAAGGAAAGGATTAAGTTGTTTTATGTGCACGGTCTTGACCTGAAATCAAAGCTTAGCAGTTACATGCAATTCGAGAGACTAGGGTGTCGAAATGAGTCTAGATTGGTTTTCGGTGGCTACGGAGGCTTCTGGCGGCGGAACTCCCGATATATTATGCTCCCCGAAGTTTTTAGGGTATATGGGTATATATAGGAGGAAGAAATACGTCAGGAGGGCACGAGGGGCCCACGAGGGTGGAGGGCGCGCCCAGGGGGGAGGGGCACCCCCTACCTCGTGCCTTCCTCGTTGCTTCCCTTACGTACACCCCAAGTCTTCTGGATTGATTCCGTTCCAAAAATAAGTTATGTGAAGTTTCAGGTCAATTGGACTTCGTTTGATTTTCCTTTTCTGCGATACTCTAAAACAAGGAAAAACATAAACTGGCGCTGGGCTCTGGGTTAATAGGTTAGTCCCAATAATAATATAAAAGTGCATAATAAAGCCCATAAACATCCAAAACAGATAATATAATAGCATGAAACAGTCAAAAATTATAGATACGTTGGAGACGTATCACCTGGCGACGAGTTCTGGCTCTAAGGCCAGAGCGGAGGTTGGGGTCGTGAATCCTTGGAAGATCAAGTCTCCTCGGATGTCAGCGACATAATCCAAGTTTCCAAAACTAATCTGGTGACCTAGGGCGTAGCTGTCGATCTGCTCTAGATGGCCAAGCGAGTTGGCCCGCAACGCGAAGCCGCCGAACACAAAGATCTAACCGGGGAGGAAAACCTCCCCCAGGGCAGCATTGTTGTAGATTATTTATGGAGACATCAAACCTTCTGGTGATGACACAGCGGAACTCTCAATGAAAGCACCAATGTCGGTGTCAAAACCGGCGGATCTCTGGTAGGGGGTCCCAAACTATGCGTCTAGGGTCGATGGTAACAGAAGACAGGGGACACGATGTTTACCCCGGTTCGGGCCCTCTTTATGGAGGTAATACCCTACGTCCTTCTTGATTGATCTTGATGAGTATGAGGATTACAAGAGTTGATCTACCACGAGATCGTTGTGGCTAAACCCTAGAAGTCTAGCCTATATGATTATGATTATGATTGCCTCTACGGACTAAACCCTCCGGTTTATATAGACACCGGAGGGGCCTAGGGTTGTACAGAGTCAGTTTACAAAGGAAGGAATCTACATATCCGAACGCCAAGCTTGCCATCCACGCAAAGGAGAGTCCCATCCGGACACGGAGAGAGGTCTTCTGTCTTGTATCTTCATAGCCTATTAGTCCGGCCCATGTTACATAGTTCGGACGCTCGTGGACCCCTTAATCCAGGACTCCCTCGGTCCTTGCTGCTCCTACTTGCAATTATTATGAGAGAGGAATTACATCTCCGCCTCTTTATGTTTCCAACATGATAGAATTGCAAGAAACTGCTTATGCTATGTATTGGCCTTTACTTGATTGCATGAATTGTTCTTGTATGACATGCCGATGCATAGGAAGAGAGTTAAACTTCATCATTGCATGATATATGTTGCTTTGTGCTCACTACTAAATGCCAAATCATTGTTAATTCAAATTGTCTTTGATATACCTTGGGATCCGGGTGGATTCATTACTTGAGCACTTTATGCATAGCTTAATGCCTTTAAAGAAAGCGCTGCCAGGGAGACAACCTGGAAGTTTTAAAGAGTCATTTTTTTCTGTTGAGTGCTTTTATAAAGTTTAAAAACAAAAAAAATATAGAGGGGAACTTAAAAACTTTTTCACAAAAGAGAAGCAATTGGAAGTTATGCATTGAAGAAGTGAGGGTCGACCTTGAACACTTGTGTTCATGCTCATGGAAACAATGTAGAATTTTTCATGAATATTATCACAAAAATAATTATCCCCTTGTAAAATTCCATTGTATTATAAAAATAATGTGCCAAGATTTGCCTTTAGGATGTTTAGATTGCTTGTTGGTTTGTGCGGTGCAAAACAGAAACTTCGGCTATAGTGCTCGATTTTACATTTTTTTTTACTGGAACATCAAATGGTTCTGAAACTTTTTGCACTATCTTTCTATACAAATTGTTTATTTTTCCTATTTTTTTCAGAATTGTTGGAGTACTAGAGGTATGGTGAATGTTCAGATTACTACAGAATGTCCTATTTAAGACAGATTCTGTTTTTGATGCATTGTTTTGCTCGTTTTGATGGAACTATCGATTTTTATCGGTAGTATAAGCTATGGAAAAGTTATATTACAGTAGCTACAATGCAAAAACAAATATGAATTGGTTTGCAACAGTACTTAGAGTAGTGATTTACTTTATTATACTAACGGATCTTACTGAGTTTTCTGTTGAGTTTTGTATGGATGAAGTGATCAAAGATCGAGGAGTTCTCGATATGAGGAGAAGGAGAGGAGGCAAGAGCTCAAGCTTGGGGATGCCCAAGGAACCCCAAGTAAATATTCAAGGATACTCGAGCGTCTAAGCTTGGGGATGCCCTGGAAGGCATCCCATCTTTCTTCAGCAAGTATCGGTATGTTTTCGGTTTCGTTTCGTTCACATGATATGTGCAAATCTTGGAGTGTCTTTTGCTTTTAGTTTTCATTTTTCTTTTGTGCACCATGCTGGTATGAGATAGTCCATGGTTGATTTATAGAATGCTCATTTCACTTCACTTATATCTTTTGAGTATGGCTTTATAGAATGCTTCATGTGCTTCACTTATACCATTTGAAGTTTGGATTGCATGTTTCTCTTCACATAGAAAACCGTTATTTGAAGAATGCTCTTTTGCTTAACTTATATTTATTAGAGAATGGTCTTTTGTAGAAAGAATTAAACTCTCATGCTTCACTTAGATCTATTTAGAGAATCAACAGGAATTGGTCAATTGCATGGTTAGTCATAAAATCCTACATAAAACTTATGGATCACTGAATATGATATGTTTGATTCCTTGCAATAGTTTTGCGATATAGAGATGATAATGTGTGGGGGGTACTAGTAAACGGTTGTGGTTAGTAGGAATATTGGTTTTAAGGTTTGTGATTCCCGAAGCATGCACGTATAGTCTCTCGTTATGCTATGAAGTTGGAGCATGATTTATTATTGATTCTCTTCCTTATGAGTGGCGGTCGGGGACGAGCGATGGTCTTTTCCTACCAATCTATCCCCTAGGGGCATGCATAGTAGTATTTTGCTTCGAGGGCTAATAAACTTTTGCAATAAGTATATGAATTCTTTATGACTAATGTGAGTCCATGGATTATACGCACTCTTACCTTTTCGTAATTTGCTAGCATCTATGGTACCGTGCATTGCCCTTTCTCACATCGAGAGTCGGTGCAAACTTTGCCGGTGCATCCAAACCCCGTGATATGATACGCTCTATCACACACAAGCCTTATTATATCTTCCTTAAAACAACGACCATACCTACCTATTATGGCTTTTCCATGGCCATTCCGAGATATATTGCCATGCAACTTCCACCACTTCCGTTTGATGACTTGAGCATTCATTGTCATATTGCTTTGCATGATCATATAGATGATATAGTAGTTATGGCTCAGCCACCGTTCATCGTTTTTCATACATGTTACGCTAGATCATTGCACATCCTGATTCATTGCCAGAGGCATTCATATAGAGTCATACTTTGTCATAGGTATCGAGTTGTAATTTTTATTTTCTTTTGAGTTATAAGTAAATAGAAGTGTGATGATCATCATATTCATTTTTAGAGCAGTGCCCTAGTGAGGAAAGGATGATGGAGACTATGATTCCCCCACAAGTCGGGATGAGACTCCGGACAATGAGAGAGAAAAAAGAAAAAAGAAAAAAAGGAAAAGAAAGAAAAAGAAAAAATAAACAAAGAGAGAAGGGGCATTGTTAGTATCTTTACCACACTTGTGCTTCAAAGTAGCACCATGTTTTTCATTTGGAGAGTCTCCTATGTTGTCACTTTCATATACTAGTTAGAATATTTCATTATAGGATTAGATGCACACCCACTTAGTTTTCATATTGAGCTTTCATACACTTATAGCTCTTAGTGCATTTGTTGCATGGCAATCCCTACTCCTCACGTTGACATCGATTGATGGGCATCTCCATAGCCCGTTGGTTAGCCGCGTCGATGTGAGACTTTCTTACCTTTTGTCTTCTTTATATTTACCCCTATCATCATACTCTATTCCACCTATAGTGCTATATCCATGGCTTGCGCTCATGTATTGAGTGAGGGTTGAAAAAGTTGAAGCGCGTTAAAAAGTATGAACTAATTGCTCAGCTTGTCATCGGGGTTGTGCATGATAAATACTTTGTGTTAAGAAGATAGAGCATGACAAGACTATATGATTTTGTAGGGATAACTTTCTTTAGCGTTGTTATTTTGAGAGACATGATTGTTTATTGGGATGCCTGAGTATTGATGTCTTTATGTCAAATTATAGACTATTGCTTTGAATCACTTATGTCTTAATATTCATGCCATGACTAGACATATGATGAAGTTTATGCTAGGTAGCATTCCACATCAAAAATTATCTTTTTTATCATTTACCTGCTCGAGGACGAGCATGAGTTAAACTTGGGGATGATGATACGTCTCCGTTGTATCTTTAATTTTTTATTGTTTCATGCCAATATTATACAACTTTTACATACTTTTGGCAACTTTTTATATGATTTATTGGACTAACCTATTGATCCAGTGCCAAGTGCTAGTTCCTGTTTTCTGCATGTTTTTTGTATCGCAGAGTATCCATATCAAACGAAGTCCAAATGCAACAGAATTTTACGGAGAATTGTTTTGGAATATATGTGATTTTTGGGAGTTGGAATCACTGCAAACGGAGGCCCACACAGCCCACAAGACACCAGGGTGCGCCAGAGGCCCCTGGCGCACGGTGGTGGGTCGTGCCCACCTCATATGTCGGTTGGATCTCTACTTTGGGCGCAAGGAAGCTTATATCCGGAAAAAATCGTGTTAAAATCTCAGCGCAATCGAAGTTACAGATCTCCGGGAATATAAGAAACGGTTTTCGGCCAGATCTGGGGAACGCGAAACAGAAGAGAACAGAGAGGGAGACCCAGTCTTGGAGGGGCTCCCGCCCCTCCGCCACCATGGAGACCAAGGACCAGAGGGGAAACCCTTCTCCCACCTAGGGAGGAGGCCAAGGAAGAAGAAGAAGGAGGGGATTCTGCCCCCCTCGCTTCCAGTGCCACCGGAGTGCCACCGGGGCAATGATCGAGACGGCGATCTACATCAACAATCTTGCTACCATCAACACCAACTCTCTCCCCCTCTATGCACCGGTGTAACACCTCTTCTCCCTGCTGTAATCTCTACTTAAACATGGTGCTCAACTCCACATATTATTTCCCAATGATCTATGGTTATCCTATGATGTTTGAGTAGATCCGTTTTGTCCTGTGGGTTAATCGTGATCTTGGTTGGTATGATTGTATATTTTATTTATGGTGTTATCCTACTATGCTCTCTGTCTCGCACAAACATGAGGGGCCCCCGCTATAGGGTGTTGCAATATGTTCATGGTTTGCTTACGGTGGGTTGCGAGAGTGACAGAAACTTAAACCCGAGTAGGTGGGGTATGACGTATAGGAATAAAGAGGACTTGATACTTAATGCTATGGTTGGGTTTCACAACCTTAATGATCTTTAGTAGTTGCGGATGCTTGCTAGAGTTCCAATCATAAGTGCATATGATCCAAGTAGAGAAAGTATGTTAACTCATGCCTCTCCCTCATGTAAAATTGCAAGAATGATTATCGGTACTTGTTGTCGATTGCCTAGGGACAAATAACTTTCTTGTTGACAAAAGCTCTCTACTAAAACTAACTTAGTCATGTCTTTATCTAAACAGCCCCTAGATTTTATTTGC
>NW_025225175.1:0-7818 GCF_018294505.1 Triticum aestivum | reverse complement strand
GGGGGGGTCATATGCTTGATACATACAAAGTTTTCTCACCATTATACCATTCATCTTTTAAATTTGAATTTGCAATGAAAAACTTACTAGGGATACCATGAAATGTGAAATCCATGTTGAGATCACTATATCACAAACTCACTCTAATTCAAGAACTCGTCATAAATCAATTACCACGTTGAGATTACTATTTACAAGGAAAATACGGGCATTGTAATACACATAGATTCATTCGGCAATTTAAAAGATTCCTTTCATATTCTTGAATGGTAAGACCCAACGGCGTACCAGCCAGACCTTGGCTTGTGTTGATCCTAGAAAAACCGGGCTTATGTCCTTCCGGTGGCCTGCGTGGTACGCACATTAGCCAAATGCAACCAGTCAAGCCTCCGCATTTCGAGTTGAAATATCTGGTGGCCAGAATTTCAGCCCTAGGAAATTCTCCTCATGTCCCCGGTCCATAATGACTACCGATGAACAATGGAGGGATGCTTTAGTAACTAGACAACATTACCTACCATACCGAGCACGGTTCAATTCCCTCGGTCGCCGCTACCCAAGGTCACCCATCAACTGGATTGCCTAGTACTACTACTACTACACCAGGATGAGCACAGAATTGAGCCCGTTTGTTCGTGCCTAGTACTTGAGTTAATATATCAGGCAATGCACTAGTAGGGAGGGATTATCCTTTTACTCTGCATATATAACTTGTCTGAAGTCTAACTAAGTAAAATGTTTGACGAAATCCTTTCTTAAGAAATACAACAGGAAAGATGTATCGCTTGAAAATTTATTGCATGATGCAGGTTATGATATTGTTTCAAATCCTAGATTTTAAATTTCAGAAAATCCAAAAGTGACCAGAAGTTCATGAAACTAAGCATGGTCACGTGATATGGCACAAATATTCCTACGTAATTTTTTTCTTCAATTTGAGACAAGCTGCTTATGAGAAGTTGCACAAATGAAGAGCCAATGTATTTTGGAACAAAGACCTGTCACATTAAGGCGAACGCTTTCACTATTGAAACCGTGGGCGTTTACATGCCGCCACAAGTCCAGCTTCTCATCGGCAAGTGTCGTCCGAGCAAGCGTGTGAGTCGATGGGAGGCGTGCAAGCAGACAGTTGCGCTGGCTGACAGGGAGGCGTGCAAGCAGACCGCTGTGCAGGCTCACCGGGAGGCGAGCCCTTTGACCAGGCTCCACCGCCCACCTTCGTCCCAACTGCTTCCACTTTTAATGTTGCCGGTGCCGCAGTTTAAAATCAACCCAGCACTACCAGGTATCGCTACAATCTTCTCCCTTCCTCTCCGATTCTCCTGTCGTCTACCTCCAACCAGCCTGACCTAACCATATGCCATGCCGCATCACGATGGTCTGCCCTAAGTCTTCCAGTTTCCTGAGGAAGACACCCAGCCGGAGTCTCAAGAACATAAGGCACTTTGGGACGAGCTTGAACCAGCCTTGCCGGAAGACGCCGTGCCTGTCCCCGCTCCCGTTCCAGCTCCCGTCGCCCCGACTGCGCCAGCGCCAATCCCCGTGGCATTGATGGGCTGGGAGCCGCACATTGTCGCTGATCTTGATGCCACGGGGTTCCACGAGGTCCCCGCTGACTTTCACATGCCCGTGCACCTACCAGCGCATGCGCCTGCGTGCACTGATGTGCGCACCTGTGCCGGTGTCCGTGCACACGAATGTCTCCACCGCGCCATTGCCAGCGCCTGTCCCCGAGCGGGTGCCAGTGCCCCCTCAGCGGCATGGATGGCCACCGTCGACCGCTTCCTTGCACCAACGCCAGTCGCCTCCTCCTGCCAGTTGACTCGCTCCTAGAGACCGAAGTCCAGAACATTGTGGCCTTCCTTGAAGCTAGGGCCAACGTCCAGGAGTACGCCAACAATGGCGCAAGACGCTGCCGTCGCCGTCGGTCAGTGGCCCGATGATACACAAAGCACGGCAGAGGAGCTGCTTCCCACCGCAAGACGCCGCCGCCGCCGCCGTGTAATCTAAATTTGCCGTGAAAAATGTTCTGATTTCCATGCTTAAAATCTGAACGTTTATCATTTCCGTTTATTTTAGATCGATCGTCGTATGAATATAAAGTTGGAGTCAGACTGAATGAAATCTATGGTTTGATCGATTGAATGTTCTGCTAGAGCTGTATCAAATTAAATATAAAATGTCATCAAGTCACATGTATTCCTTCTCATCCAACGACCTAGACTGCTTCACGAGCGCTCAACACGTTTAGCGTGCAGTTAATTTCACGCCGAAAATAGTGCTAATCACATAATAACACGCAAATAATATCCTACTTAATATCCGCATGCACTTAATATACTTCCAAATTAACGTGCATTGCATGTACACATTGACTAGTACTACTAGTACGTGAAACTGGTGCCGTAACTTGTGAGCGCGTTCAGATATGGTCAACGGCAACATCGCCCGCGAGTTCTTCGTGTTTGCTCGTGCGTCTAAACGTGGAAAGGGAGGAGAGAGAGAGAGCACACATGGAACCCACCAATAAGTGAAGGCGAATAATACATGCTAATGAGCCGGTCCCACTAATGTACTAAAAATAATATTACATGTTATCCATTAAATAGGCCGTGGTAATATAAAAACATTATATGAACAAAGGGGATACAACAAACATTGTTGTTCTATGTATGTTGCCTATTGACGTGTGGTTTGAAGGCCCTGGTCGCATGTTCGATCCTCGTCCTTTATTTTTTAATTTGTATATGGGTCCAAATTTGTTTGATGACAGGTGGGCCCCTTTGTGTGTAGTTTGTAGCACTTTACTTTGTGGGTCGAAATTTTTTCCATTCCAGGTGGACTATCAGTGTATAGTTTTGTAGCTTATTTATAATAATTAAAGAGAACAA
This sequence comes from Triticum aestivum, assembly GCF_018294505.1. Taxonomy (NCBI): domain Eukaryota; kingdom Viridiplantae; phylum Streptophyta; class Magnoliopsida; order Poales; family Poaceae; genus Triticum; species Triticum aestivum. The sequence goes on along the minus strand of NW_025225175.1, from coordinate 4,927 downwards.
CAGAGTTTTTTGCAATAATACCATGATGCGACGTTGAAGGCGAGAAAGGACGTGCGAGAGAGCAATGACCGAGCCAGAGGGAAATCAATTGGGGGAGGTGCGGGGGTTGCAACAGTGTTTGGAGTAGTTGTGGGACGAATGATACGAAAATATAATCTAAACCCACCGGAATAAATGCATACACAAATTAATTCAAGGTTGGAGTCCCCCTCGCAATGTAAATAGCTCCGGCTTTGCGAGGATGTTGAGGTAGCTTCAAACGTGTGGAAGATACGGCGTGAGAAAGTGAGGTCAATCGAGAGACATATAGATAGAGAGACAAAGTGAGTGTGGTCCGACATTCATTGAAAAGATATATATGATTTGGAGAGATATTGTCTGATTGAGCTTTTGGAAAGGATGAGGGCTGTAAGATAGAGCTTGATAGATGATCCAGTCCCAGACATGTAGATATATTTTGTGCGTGGGAGGAAGTAAGGTCAATCGATTACATATATAAAGGGGGGGAGATTGAGCGAGTGTGGGTCGTCATGCGATCGAAAGAGTGAGACGGGTTGGAGAGAGTGACCTAGATAGACGTTGTGCGTGAGAGAGTATACAATATGAATATGTCGAATTGGGCTCAAACATGGAGATATATCGTTTGTGTCCGAGAAAGAGCGAGGTCAATCGAGACATACACACACACACACACAAAGAGAGAGAGAGAGAGATTGAGCGAGCGTGGCCCGCCATGAGGTCGAAAGAGTGGGAGCGGCTTGGATGTACTGACCTAGATAGACAATCTACGTGAAAGAGTATAGAGTGTGTCGATCAAGGCCCGAACACGGAGATATATCATTTGCGTGTCAAAGAAAAAGAGGGGTCCGAATTGGACTTGGAGTCCTAGTAGGAATCCTCGCCTTGGGGGCCAAGGCGCGCCTTGGCCGGCCTCCTCTCCCCTCCCTCCTTTATATACATGGGAGTGGTGCGCCTCCTAGACACACAATTGTTCCAAGCCGTGTGTGACACCTCCCTCCACCGTTTACTTCTCCGGTCATATTGTCGTAGTGCTTAGGCGAAGCCCTGCGCAGATCACTTCATCATCACCGCCGTCGTGCTGACGAAACTCTCCCTCGACACTTTGTTGGATCAAGAGTTCGAGGGACGTTATTGAGTTGAACGTGTGCAGAACTTTGAGGTGTCGTACGTTTGGTACTTGATCGATTGAATCGAGAAGACGTTCGACTACATCAACCGCGTTAAACTAACACTTTCGCTTTGGTATACAAGGATACGTGGACACACTCTTTCCTTTTCATTGCTATGCATCTCCTACATAGATCTTGCGTGATCATACACAATTTTTTGAAATTACATGCTACGTTTCCTAGCAAAAACTTAGTGAAGTAAATATATTCCACTAAGGTTTACTCCTCTATTTTTAAGGATCGGTTAGAAATTCCCTAAGCACACTTGACCAGCACATTTTTTGTAATGTGGTGGTGGGGAGAGCAGGTGCCCGCCCGGGGAAGAGGAGAGGTTGTCGTAGACGCAGCCAGGGCGGCCGGGCGACCGTACTAGGCTATGGCTGCTGTTGTGAGAGAAGAAGAGAGGGGGAACACTTTCTCTCATATGACTGATCCTTCCCAAATCATCAAACAACTGCTACATCGTCGATTTGTTTTTCCATCACACAGACTGACTAGTCTGATGGAGGGGATAAGTAATCTGACCCCTAGTGTTTCGATGAAGCATGCGCATTTAGTCACAGATATGCCTTTTTTCAATAGAAAATTTTAATATATTCATCAATCATGGCAGCACAGAGAACACTGTAGATAATAGAAATTACATCCGGGTCCATGGACCATCTAACGACGACTACAAGCACTGAAGCGAGCCAAAGGTGCACCGCCATCACCGATCCACCCTCATTGGAGTCAGGCAAACCTTATTGTAGTAGGCAGTCGGGAAGTCATCATGCTAAGGCCTCAAAGGACCAGTGTACCAGAGCAGCAACCATCGCCGATGAAGAGAGTTGTAGAGCGGAAAGATCAAACCTGTAACCACATAAACGAACAAAAACATGATCCAAATAGATCCATCAAAGACCATTACCGACTAAATTTCGTGAGATCCGATGAAGGCACACCTCTACATGTCCTTTGATAACGCTATTCACACCATCGAGGCGGGAATAGGACGTAGTAGACATTGTTTCTACTGAGAAACATCGTCACTGTCACATAGCCCCAACCAAGATATTGAACCTAACAAAAACGAGAACGGGTCTCTCCCGCCGGCAGGGGGATCCTCCGCACCTCCATGGCCCAAAGGCCAACGGAGGTGGGCTGGATCGACGGCGGCGCTGGCGGGAGAAGGAGACTTTTGTTAAGGAGGAAAGACTCACGCTCAGTCACAAATATGCTTTTCTTTTACCACATCATAAACTATGTCCAGGGAACCGACCAATCTTAATTCAGGGCAACTATCATGTGATCCGTAGCAAAGCACGAGTTTTGTGTTAATTTACAATAATATACATGTAGTACTCTCGCAGTGTCACTAGAATAGGAGAAGTGGCGCGCAACGACGCACTTAGCAGGTTTTGCGAAACGAGCAGCATCTATAAGACGTTATTTGACATTGTCATAGACTCTGAAAACGTCTTATAAAAATTATACTCTTTCCGTAACTTAATATAAGACAATTTTTTGACACTGTCATAAACTCCGAAAACGTCCTATAAAATATTATAGAGATGCTAGTATTTTATAAATAAGCGGCATGTATATAAAAATATATTTATTTTCTCCCTTTGCAATACACGGCGTATGTGCCAGTTGAAACTAGACGCCAACACAATGTTCACCCCTTAACACTGGGGAGCAAACATTGGGCTATTCTTTTTCTAGTAACTGGAAACACAATGGGTGGTTGTAATATATCTAGGGAAAACCTTCATGGGACTTTATTGATTGGCAGATCAACTTACATCGTCCACACATTCAAAGTAAACTTAGGTGACATACAGGGGACAAGGGTATGTGTCGCTCTATTACTTTTCCTAGGACAATGATCAAAAGAGATGGAGCAAAACCTGTGTGCAAGGTTAGTGCATTCCTTGTCAATTCATGTTGTCGGGCTGATGGAATTTACCCCATTCTTCATGATGTCGAGTACCTCCACACAGTCATGGTTTGACAAAGATCTTGTTACACCCAGTGGGCTGGCGAGAATTAGTACATCCCAGAGTGCATGCGCTTCAATGTTTAGTGCATCTGCAACACATGTAACACGACAGCTTTCAGGATGTAAATCTAAGGTCTGGCCTTAATTGGTTGTGCCTGACAGTGGCTTTATTGAAAGCATTGTTTTGAGAGCGTGTATTTTATTCAGGATGTAAACCTAAGATCTATGATCGGGTGACGACGGCGCTTGTGCACTGTTTCCTTCTTGAAGGTGTCGCTTTTGGAGGTTTTGAACTTCAGTGTTGTCATGGTGGGGGTTCGTGCTGCAGTTATAAGGATATTTTGTTGTTGCAGAGACTAGGCGTAATTGGTATCTCTGCGATATTAATATATTTTTTTTGTCAGAAAAAATATAACACGACAACAACTAGCAAAGATGAACACACCATGCTTGTCCCAAATAACAGAACTAGTGGCACCTGAGCCCTCATCAGCAAAGAAGGTTGTGTCCATATTCAGTTTAACAAAACCTTCCCTTGGATCTTCCCAACCATGGCATCGGATCACAAGGCTTGGCGTCGACGCTAATAGTAATTTGGTGTTGGCGCCGCAATCACTTGGGCTCATCAGGCGAGCATTTGTATACTCTCCTCATGAACAACATGTATCCGCTCCCATCACGCATACCATAATGTTGTAACAAACAATTCTTTCACTCAACTTGGAAGATGATCGCCATCTTATATTATTGCATTAGAAACTTATACTTGCTTATAGAACCGAAGATCTGATGAGGGAAATCTCTTCCGCTTAATTAATTGACGAGGCAAATATTTTGTCTAGTTTCAAAAAGAGAACTGAAGATCCCACTCGATCACCACACAGGCTTTAGAAATCTCAGTGTGGAGATCGAGGTTTCCCCGGACTTTCTTTGCCTTGCGACACCAAAAGAATGCATCTAGGGTATCTTCACAATGCATTCTGCATGGCATAAACTGCTCGGGATAATATGTATGTTGCCTAGAACAAAATTGAATGTCACAGTGCCACATAAAAGTGTGCAAACAAAAGATTTCAAGTCTAGAGACTTAGGGCCTCGATTCGTAGGATTCTTAAAACATAGGAATAGGAAAATTATAGGATTGTAGTGGCATGCCCACTTGAATCCTATATGAATAGCAAGGAGTGTTTAATGCCATAGAAAAAAACAAAGGAATTGTAAAAAGAGGTCAGAGTGGATATTAGATTTCCTATGAAATGTAGTGCAAGATTTCATAGGGAAAAAATCCTATGGGATCCAATCATGTGAACCGAGGGACCAACATAGGAAAAATTCCTAAGAATTTAAATCCTCCAAAAATTCTATGGAATTTCTTTGAATCAAAGGGCCCTTAAGGTTTCTGCGAAGGTGTGGATAGTTGTAAATTGGCCATGTTATTTTTAGCATTTAAATTCAACTCAGTAAGTTATCCAATGATCAATCAAAAGAGAGTAAATTGCATAGGAACATTCCATGTTAAACCAACAGGCAACTAGAGTGGTCAAAATACAACAAAATAAAAACACATATGACATGGGAAGCGCAACAATGAAGAGATCAATCGATCATGTGGTGTCACCATTGCATGTGTTGCATTATGGATTTTGGGGGTTTCGTATTAATAGACCTAACATACTTAAAATAATATTTTTGTAACATTCAAAATATTTTTACACCAAATCGAAAACAATTCAAATACTTTGAAAACATAAAA
>NW_025225174.1:0-1557 GCF_018294505.1 Triticum aestivum | reverse complement strand
TGAGGAGAGGGGGGGGGTAGAGGGGTATATATACTAGGAGGGGGAGGGGGTAGATGCTTGGGCAAGGGGCAAGGGGGGCGCCGGCCTAGAGTCCTGCTAGGACTCGGCCTGGCAGCGGCGGGGCTGGCTGCTGCCTGCGCCTGGCGCCTGGCGTGCGCGCGGCTGGGGCTGGGGCCTGGCCGGCCGGCCTGCTGGCTGGGCCTTGGCCCAAGGCGCTGCGAACTTTTTTTTTAAACGGTTCCGCGCGCAGAAAAGCAAAAAGAAAACTATCTAAACGAACTCCGAAAAACCTAAAGTAAATTTTCCCCGACTCCTAAAAATGATTCAAACAAAATGAACTTTACTCCGGACCTAGAATGCAATTTTTAAAAACACGCATTTTTCCCTATCCAAAAAAAACGCGAACAAAACTCCGGCAAAACCAAAATTGATCTATTTATTAAATCTTCATTTTTCCTAAATTTGGGAAAGTCATATTATTCTCTCTCTTATATTTTTGATATCGGAAAAATTATTGAAGATGAAATAAATAAATCAGATGATCCTCTTTTCAAATTCGAGAAAACTCTCAAATATGAAAATAACGAAATCTCCAACTCTCTCCGCAGGTCCTTAAGTTGCGTGAAATTTCTAGGATCAACCAAAATGCAAGATAATATGATATGCATGATGATCTAGTGTATAACATCCCAAATTGAAAATTTGGGATGTTACATAACTATTGTAGACATGCTTTTGTTGTCATCTTTAAATTACATGCAAGACTTAAGATAAAAATATCTTATCAACCACTGTACATATCTTTAGTGGCATAAACATGAAACCGAATCACGGAAAGGCGGAAGACGATGCAATCTGCGAGCAAGAAAGAAAATTATTGTTCCATTGGATATCTGAGAGCATGTTCCGCGGGCTAGCTTTTGGTTCCCTGCACGGATGGACCCTCCTCTGTCACGCACGGGGACTTGTCCGTGTTCTTTGATTCAGACACACCATTTTGTTCTTCTCCGACATTTATACGTGTTAGTCCGCCAGCGTCATGCATGGAGTCACAGTCGATGAATTTATTTTTTAACATAGTACGAACGCAGTGTCACAACCCTGGTTACACCAAAATGGAAAATTGAGCGGTTCCGACATGTGCCGATAGATCTGAAGCCAGTCATTGCAATCTGAAGATTAGTGCAGTATAAAAAGCAAAGTATTCTGTTTCAGCAATACATAGATACAACCTGCAAATAGTGTACATGGGGTTTCACCAATGTCAGCTTTTGGTCAGATAACACATGGTATTGCATGCATGAGCTTCCCATTCTCTCTCATCTCTCTCCCAAAATAATCCATCCATTTATTTCAGCTTTGCTAACTGAAAATCATTCATATCTCTTAAACCAAACTTCCGATTTATATATATTTGAACTCATGTCGCAAAGACCTTTAAAACAAGACCGATTTTGGATACATTTAAAATGAGTTTAAAATCCATGAAACACATTTCACATATTTCACCCGCTTGAAATCTTATGAATAAAATGTTTTCAATCAGTTCCACAAGTT
>NW_025225173.1:0-4541 GCF_018294505.1 Triticum aestivum | reverse complement strand
TAAAATGCATACTTGTGGTTCTTATTTTCTTTGATCTTACTATTCTAGCAAAAATTTGGTGATGTCTTATGTATCTTGAAAAGCAAAGAAATGCATTATATTGGATAAAATCAAGGTGCAAATTTAGGTTTTCCGGGCTGGGAGGAGCTGCGCCAGATCAGACCCCGCAAAGCCGACCCGTAAAAGAGCATATTCCGCGAATATCAATTTTTATGGGTCCGTTATGTGGGGTCTGCAACTGCGGCCATCCACGCCGGCTCGCAAAGGCATTTTTCCGCGAACTGCCAAGACATTTTATGAGCCGGCCGGATGTGAGGTCTATTAGAGTTGCTCTAACGATTACATTACATGCGTTTGTTTCGGCCGCGTCGGTTTCAGATCCCGTGTAATCGTAAATCGCCCTTCACAAAACTAAAAACACCCGATCCAGCGTGGTATCGTATAACACCGCTTGTGCTGGTCGATTTCTTCACCACAAGGACCAAGCAGCAGCGGGGCAGTATCATCGCCGTCTCAATTCACCGCCGCCGATCTCCATTCGCCTCCGCTGCCGTAGGCACCGCCGCCGATATCTCTTCACCACCGCCGCCATGGCCAGCACCACCGATCTCGCTTCGCCGCGTGAGCCGTAACGTTGTTGTTAATGGCTGATGATCTCATTTTCGGTCACGAGTCATCCCCAGCAGCCGTCCCGTCCTCCAGTCCTCTGTTATCATCTACAAGGCCGGCGACGGTACTCCACGGCATCCTATTCCCTTGCATGAACCAAACATATCATGTATCCACTTACCTCTAATCTAATACAGTGTACTCTCATTACAACAGGGAATACGTTACCTGAGCTCCAACCGTGTAAAGGGGTTATATTACTCAGAAATCATTTTTTTTGTTGAACGGCCTAATCCAGTACCTACTCGCAGCTAAATCTATATACGATGGTTGGAGGCTAGTAAATTAAACTCGTTGGTGCAGATTACTCCAGAGTTGCACTCTATCATAAGCGTGTTACATCATTTCTTTGCCTTCATGGAGTCTAAACTCTAGTGTAGGGTCGTTGTTCGTGACCCGGCCGCGTGGAGTTAGGCTGAAGCAGCTGACAGAAATCACTTTGCGCTTAGGAAGACGGTACTTGTGCTACTCAAATTTCGAATGCCTCCTACTCCCACAAGATTTTATTGTGGAATTGAATTCTAAAAAACAATGAATTCCCAGAAGTCGACATGGTTTTTATAGGCATGTATACGTGAGTGAATATAGAGTGAGGCGTCGCAGAGGCCGGGCTCCATGGAGCCCGTTTTATCAAAAAAAATCAGAATATACTTACAAGTTTCAAAAAATATCAAATCTTTTATACAAATACATATGACTGTTCGTCAAGTTACAAAAAAGTTTCATCAGGTAATTTGATTATTTGCATGCTACACAAAAATGATAAATATCTGGCCCAAAAACGACAAAGATAAAGCCCATTTTAATCTGTGTATTTATCTTTTTTGTATACATTACATGTTAACATATATGTTCATGAAATTTTATACATGTATACTACAAATAAACATCTATGTATATACTTTTTTCAGATTTTTTCAATGTGTGGAAATAGTATTTTCGCTGAAAAGAAATAACGAGCTATGTGGAGCTCGGTCTCTGCTATGCTTTTTCGAGTGAATATGTGCCTACCTAACGTCTATTTAGTCAGTGATTTTACCTATTAATTTCTTACCTTTTTTCTCTCGCCACACCTTTTTGTTGTTCTGCTCTGAGCATTTCCTACCGTTTCGCCTACAAAAGGCCTTAAAAAAGAAGTTAAATATAGGATTGGTGAGAGAGAATACAGTTTATATTTTTGTCACATATACAACAAATTTAAGAAACAAATTGATACAATATATCTCATCTAAGCATTTCCCCCAAAACTGCATAGGCTGGCATTAAGGTGCGCAAAACCGAACCCAAAACCCAAAACCGAACCGAAAAAACCAAACCAAACCAAAATTTCAGTTTTTTCATGTTTCGGTTTCAGTTTTAGTTTTGAAATCTGAAAACCATTTGTATTTCTCTTTTTTCGTTAGAAACCGAAAACCATTTGGTTAAACCGAGTTAACCGAAATTGAGGTTTTTTGGGTTCAAAAGCATAATGGTCTGCTACAGTACAATACTGCCTCCGTTCCAAATTACTCGTCGCGGAAATGGATGTATCTAGAACTAAAATACAACTAGATACATACATACCTGCGACAAATAATTCGGAACGGGGGGCGTACTTACTAGCCAATTTAGTGCTTCAGTTTACATGATTAGCCTGGCTGTTTATCCAACGTCCCTTCTTTATCCTTCTAATTGTTTTTCCTCATTATGATATATATCATATATTTATACAAGAAAAAGTTATGTGTTGGCTCAAAAATTTCGAGTCAACTTTGGTTAATTTGGTTATTACCGAAACCAAACCAAAATTAAATGGTTATTACCGAAACCGAAGTGTATCTATGTATAATACTATATAAACTGAAGTATAAAAACCATAAAAACCGAACCAAATCAAAGCGAAAAAAATCAGTGTGTTGTGTTTCATGGCTTGACACATATGGGCATATATCTGCAGGTGTTCCTATGTGGTTAAAGGCATGTATTTGTGTTTAAATCTTACCAAGAGCATAGCATCTAAGAAATATAGAGAGATTATTAAAATTTTGACTTAAATGCGCCATTGGTCCATCAACCCAAAGTAGTTGCACACCTTAAGCAAAGAACACGGGACTGATCAATTTAGTCCATATAGTTGTCTATTTGATCAAATAAGACCAAAACCAATTTGAAAAAAAAAAAACTGTCCAAGTGTCTTCCATAGGGATGGCAATTTCGCCCATGGGTATGGGTATCCGTGGGTACCCTACCTAAAAATAGTGGGCATGGGCAAGACTTGGCAAGATTTTGTACCCATGGGTAATGGGTATCCATACCCGCAAAATATATGGGTAGGGCATGGGTATGAGATTGCGCCCATGGGTAACCCAATGGGTACCCAGAAAATATTAATAAATAAAAATAACTCCTATGATATGTGTGGTCTACATCCAACTCATATTGCCCAACTCTTAATTCCTTATTCCCTAAACCAAGCATAGCTAATAGGCTCCCAACAAACAGCTCACACTCCTCCTATGTCCTATGTGACTCCTCGAAATGATGAAATCTCGACTCATCACCAACACACTCTCTTCCAACTCTCGAACTAGCAAACCCCAATTCCCGTCGTCGCCTTCCACTATGTCGGCTTCCACCAACCACTTATCGTAATCCCTTGCGACCGCAATTGGCCACACACTAGAGGGCGTCGTGTCGGTACTAGATTGATTATCCATCGTCACTTGAATATTACACTCATGTATGTAATTCTTTAAAATTTAAATGCTATATATGTTGTACCCATTGGGTATAGGATACCCAATGGGTATGGGCATGGGTGTCAATTTGTGCCCATGGGTATTGAAATGGGTGGGTATAGAAAGTTTCTATGGGTATGTGTAGCACCCTCGATGCGACTATATCTCCCACGTGTCGAGGCACGACTTAGAGGCATAATCGCATTGAAGGCATATGTCGCAAGTTAGGCAATATTCACAACATCCCATGTAATATAAATAAAAAAAAGGGGGAGATAACTGTTGGAAATATGCCCTAGAGGCAATAATAAATTGATTATTATATTTTCTTGTTCATGATAATCATTTATGAAAGTGCGTTATATCGACTAGAGGGGGGGTGAATAGGCGATTTTTATGAAAGTCTTCAAAACATGGGAGTTATGAAGACAAACAGCGAAGATTATGCCTATTACTATGCAGCGGAAGTTAGGTTGCACTAGGTCAGCCATGGTCAAGTATTCAATAGGGTGAAAGCACAACGACAAACAGCTGAAGTGTAATAAGGATCAGGTAGGAAGAAGTTATGAAGCCAAACAGATCATACATTCATGTTGTGAAGACAAAAGATAAAGCAAGCATGCAATGTCTTCACAATGAGTAACAGTAAGAAAAGGAAGTGAAGAAGAAACCAGTGACTCGTTGAAGACAATGATATGTTGGACCAGTTCCAGTTGCTGTGACAACTGTACGTCTGGTTGGAGCGGCTAGGTATTTAAACCTTAGGACACACAGTCCCGGACACCCAGTCCTGAACACACAGTTCAGGACACCAAGTCCTCATCGTATTCTCCTTGAGCTAAGGTCACTTAGTCCTCGCCCAATCACTCTGGTAAGTCTTCAAGGTAGACTCCCAAACCTTCACAAACTTCGTTCACTGGCAATCCACAATGTCTCTTGGATGCTCTGAACGCGACGCCTAACCGTCTGGAGGATTCACAGTCCTCAAGTGTAATAAGTCTTCAGATCACACAGACAAGAAGACTTAAGTGATGCCCAAACTCTGGCTCTGGGTGGTTAGGGCTTTTCTCCTCGCTAGGAATTTTCTCTCAAAGGCTTCGAGGTGGGTTGCTATCAAACGACAAAAGCCGTGCACTGAAATCTGAGCAGCCAACC